>NC_133393.1:137578959-137881990 GCF_047511655.1 Castor canadensis
TCTACCTTTGGTACTTTCTGGCAGCTTGATCTAGGGAAGTTTGAGATCCAGTTTTGTTTACTGTAAAACCAAAATAGTGATACTATCCTGTAAATTTCTGTGAGAATTAGAGACCAGTTATGCAAGGTATCTAGCATATAGTGGGCCTCTAATTTTTTTTTATAATGAACACAGGTCTAATTCCTTTATTAGACTCTGAGAGGACAAAGACTGGGCACCTAGCACTTAGTATTTATGTTGAGCAAATGACCAAGATCAGTCAAGTATAATGGTGCCCGTCTATGTATCGTGTATGTGTGTAGTTATTTCAAGTGGTGTGTGATCTTGCTCACAGCTAAGACTCTTGGGAATATAAGAGGAAATACAATATAAGGCTTTGATCGCAGCTACTGACCTAATGTGCTTGTCTCGCCAGGTTATGATGTCGCTGGGCCTGTTGCAATTGGGCTCACCCACTGGAAAAATCCTTATGCACAAGGCAGACCTACCCTCCCATCAGATCTGCCCCTCTTCATTTCCAAAGAGGCAGGCATCCCTGTGTACCACCGATCCTTCACCTGCAAGGCTGACCTGGCTACACCTTTGTCTTGTCCAGCTTCACTGTCCATCACTCCAGTGCCTTCTTACAGCAGCAGCAGCCAGGAGACCCTGAGTCAAGACACAACAGGTAACTGTGTTGGCTTCTTATTGAAAGTTCAGGTGCATCTAAGATTCCTTCATGAATTTGCCTGCTGAACAAATCACATCTGCTTTTCTGCTTAGAGCTGATGCTATGAACTCAGTCATTCCTCCATAGTTCCCGCCTTTAATAGCTTAGGTGGTCCAGAAGGAAAGTTGTGTGTGTTTGGAAATATGTGACTGGAGTATTCATTCTACTTGGTAAAATGAACTTTGAATCAGAATTCCCAGAGTTGGCATATGACTTTGTTTTTCAATTTTTTCTTTTTCAGTGCTAGAGATTGAACCTAGAACGTCACACATACTAGCAATTGCTCTACCAATGAGTCATAGCCCCAGCCCAGTCTCATTCTTTTTTTAAATTTTATTTTATTTTTGAAGTAGCATACATTAATAACATGAGGTATTTCACTGTTATAATTCCATACATGTGTACAGTATATATATTATGTATGTGTATGTATAAATACATATTATATGTAACATATTTTGATCCTCTTCTCCCCTCAGTATCCTTTGCTTTTTCCCTCCTTCTGATTCCCCCAGGCAGTTCCCCTTTTTACATTCATGTCCTTTTATTATTAATAGTATCATCATTATCACACAGGCCAGCTGCCTATTTGTACAGCCCATGACCAAAGAATAATTTTTACATTTTAAGTGGTTGGGAAATTGTTTTTCATAATAATACTTTGGACTATGTGAAAGTTCTATTAAGTTCAAATTTTGATGTCATATGTAAGGCTTTATTGGGACAAAACCACAGTCAATTATTTATGTGTTATCTACTGACTATTTTCATGTGCCAATGGCAGAATTGAGTAATTTTGACTGAGATTTTTATGGCCCATAAAGCCTAAAATATTTATTATCTGGCCCCCATTCAGAAAATGTCTGCTAGCCACTAATGTACGTGATGTCTGTAAGTCATTATTTAAACAGTCATGGCTGGACCCTTTACAACATCCTGCCTTAACATTCATCACTTATATCATACTGGAAATCAGTTGCAAAAAGTTCTGCCTTACCATGATGCGCAGTTAATGTTTCTAGCTCTGAAGTCTTGAGTTGGAGGTTTAAATGATGTAAAATCTATCCTGCTGTTTAAATGATGCAAAAATCTATCCTGCCACATTTTCCTGCAGTAGATACAGCTCTTAGAGAAAATGGTTTAGTCACCTTGTTCAGGAAATAAATCTTTGAATGTTAAGATTCCAGGACACTCAACAACTCACAGATGCTGCCACCTAGAGATGAGGCACTGATGCTGCAAGAAGGTCCAGGCTCAAAGACAGTCTCTAAAGCAATGGATGGCAGACCTCACTAAATATTAAGATTTGCTACCTTTGAAATTATTGAAAGTGGAGATCTTGGGGCCCTACTCCAGGGAATGCTGTGTCCATGGCAACAGGGTGAGCTTCAGTAATCTGTATTCTGCAGGCTTTCCCTCTTGGGATTTTGATTCCTGAGGTTCCCATACATACCTTGGGAGTAACTCCAAGGTGCCTTTGGTTAAATGGCTAAATGGAAATTAAAGAAAGACTGATATTAAAGAATGATGGAGAATGTTTGCAAAACATTAGTTCTACACATGGCAAAAACTGATCATCTTGTATTCCTGATGGAGGGTCACTCAGATAGCAGAGAAATCATGATGTGAGGTGTGAAAATTTTTCTGTATAGTAAGTTTGAAATCTCCTGGGTATTGGTTTTGATAACAAAGGAAAATGACTCTGTTTGTTTTAGTTGAACAACATCTGAATTTAAGAAATCAAGTGCCTTCTTTGCTCATGGTACAGAAAGCTTACGGCATTTTCCAGCCAAGAGGAGCGTGAAAGGGCAGCTGCCAGCTGATCATCTTATCATGTCTCCCCGTCAGCCAGCTTTTTTTTTCTTTCTACAGAGCACCATACTCAAAAGCAATCTAATGTTTGGAGGAGGTTTCTATTTTTAGCTTGTAGGTTTTCAAAAACAAAATAAAAGCCCATAATTCTCTTCATTCCTGGGAACTTTCCTTTAGCAATGAAATAGTGAATTTTTCTAAGTGAATTGCTATTACTACTATATTTCATATCTCTATAAAGTAAACTTCAGCATCTATAGCCATCCTAATAAAGCGTATGATGTCATTTTATTTTAGAAAACTATGGACACTGGTGTAGCTTCTATAAGTTGTAATTCCATATAGGCCAACTATTGCATTTATTTTGGTTCTTACAGCAATTTACTGATTTTATTATGTAAAATTGTTGTGTGAATGCTTTCCATTTCCTTTCTCATGTTTTTGAAAAATAAAATTAATTTTATTATTTATTTATATAATACTCTTTTTGTTGTTTGTGTTTTGCTTCTGTTGCTAGTTAGAAGAAAACTATGGGGTGAGATAAGCCAGTTGAGCTCTACCAGAATGCCCTGAAAATGCCACACTTACTCAGGCTTCCTTTCACAATTTTAAGCTCTTTCTTCTCCATAAACTTCAGTACTGGTATAGAAGAGCTAGCAAGGTTTAGGTGCATGTAACTGTATGGTTATTTATTGATAGCTGAAATTTTCTCATGTTTCAGAATGTCCCGAATAATATTTAAAAACCTTTTTTTCTCTTTTATAAATCCTGCCATTCTAGAATTCTAGAGGAAATATTAAGAACATTAAGCAACTAGAGCATCTTGAACTCTCATTTTATTTAACTTTTTACACTTGCTACCATCTTACTCTGTCATCCTTTCCTTTCCTTGTGCAACTAAATTGTACAATAGCTTCTCTTATATTAGACATCATTTTGTGCAGCCAACACCCTATGGCACTCTACATAGTGAGCCTGGACAGAGGGCTCCTACTTTGAGAGAAAATGTTTTAATCATTAAATAAATTGTAGCAAGTTAAGTTGGAAAAAGGTCTCCCATGTCTGACTTGTTCTATCTATATCTATCTATCTATCTATCTATCTATCTATCTATCTATCTATCTATCTAACACCTAATCTATCTATCTGCTGTGCACTGTGATAAGTCCTTGGTATAGAAAATTCAGTAAGGCATCACCCCCCTCTCAAGGAGCTCAAGGTCTAGTGGAGGAAGCAGCTAACTACACCAAGTATTCTAATTCAGTGTGATAATTGTAAAGATAGAAGATTCCAAAGTAAGTGGTCACATGTACACACAAATACATTTTTGTTATGAAATGAATTAATATACTATTAAAATACTAATATAAGTTAAATAGCCCTTATCAGAAATACTTGGAACCTGAAGTTATCAGACTTTTTAAATAAATCATATTTTTGAATATTTTATACACAGAATGAGATACTTTGAGAATGAGATCCAAATATAAACAAAAAATTCATTTGTGTTTCATAAGCATCTTAGACACAGAGCCTGAAGGTAATTTCATATGGTTTTTTTAGTGTAGCTCTGAGTCATCACATGTGAATTTTCCACTTATGACAATGTTGGTGCTCAAAAAGTTTTGGATTTTGGAGCATTTCAGATTTTCAGATTAGGGAGTTCAAACTATAGTTCTAAAATATGCTATCATAAAATGATTAAAATATTAGTAAAATATATTGAATGAAGAAAACATGATTAAGTTATTTATTCAAATAAAAGAAGATAAATTTGAGAGAACTATTGGAGTAAAATTTGGAAATTGTTTCATCTTAGATGTTCTGTATGTTTGATCCCCATATTTTTATGACCAAGCTTTGTGACTTGCATCACCACCACCACCACCTTACAACTCACATTTTGGTCACTCCCATACTGCCCTGTCCTCACTCACTCTCTTCCTTTGTATTCAGTTCCCAGCTACATGCTAATGACCCTAAAGTAATACTTCCAGATCTGATTTCTCTGGAAATCTTTGGCTATGTATTTATAACTGCCTACTAGACATTTCAATCTGGACATATCCCAGATGTTTTAAAACTTATATGCCTTGAATGGAACTTCTTTGTGGTAGTTCTCAAAGTTGAATTTCTCACTCTATTTAATGGTGACACAACCATTTAGTCTAGGTTGCTATCAGAAATATACCATAGACTGAGTGGCACAAACATTTATTTGTCACAGAAAAAAAAATGGAGGCTGGGAAGTTCAAGATGAAGGTACTGGGAAAGCTGGGTGTCTGTGGTAGTCCTCTTCCTGGTTTCCAGATGTCATCTTCTGGCTATATCCTTTCATGGTAGCCCTTTGACTTCTCAGGGTAATAACCCTATGCATGAGGGTGGAACTCTCCCAGGATACTAGTTGCCTCCCAAGGCTCCATCTCCAAACATCACATTGGGATTAGGATTTCAACATAAGAATTTTGGAGGGACATAAACATTCAGTCTGTTGCACCATCCTGACTTTCAAGCCCCAAACTAGGTATACCCATTCTTAACCTTGTGTTGGCCATCATCCTTTACAGCCAGGTAGCTAACACAGTCATTGTGTCTACCTTAGAAATATCTCTAATTAAGAGCTTCCTCTCTATCCCTACTGGTATCATCTCAGCTCAAGCTCTTGTCTTCTCTTTCTAGTCCAGTATAGCTTTCATGCTGCACCAGTCTCCCTACATCTTAACTCTTCTGTACCCATGGAATTAGCTTTCATGAATTGTTGTCTAACTATCCATCCTTCCCTTCCTCACCTATCCTCAACTCTCTCTCCCCCTTTTCCTTACCTGCTCTTCCTCCATTCCTTCTTTCCTCCTTTTTCTCTGTTGCTTCCTCATTGCCAACAGAATAAAGTAAACACTGCATACACAGTACATGAGGGTCTTCTTAACTAGCTTTACTGACTCTCTGTCCCCTCTCACCATTCTCGACAGATGTATCCACATGCATCTTATACTTAAGTCCTTCCTGTTCCTTATGACTCATCATTTTGCACTTCCTGTGCCATCTGTGGGAGCCCTTCCTTATAATCTTCTCTTAGAAAATTCCTAATTTATTCTTCAAACCCAGCTAAAAAATCATCTCCTCTTTGAATTTTTTTCCTTTTTCCCTCAGCATATTTAGTCATTCTTTCTGTTACCATTGGTAATTCCTATAGAAGTCTTAAAATCTGCTCTGATTATATTACAATGTAATTTTCTTTGCATTAGGCCTGGAATACAGACCTGAAGAAATTACCCCAGAGGCAGGGAAATAAGAAATACAAAAACAAGAAAGAAGAGGTTGAAATATAGAAGATAGAAAATCCACAATACACTTAATAGAAATCTTATTCTGAGCTGGGAGAATAAAAAGACTAGAGAGAGGGAGGGAGAGGGAGACAGTTACTTAGATTCAAGAAACACAATGAGTGCCAAACAAAATAAATAAAAATAAATCCACATGGAAACATTTTATAGTAAGTTAGCAAAAAAAGAAAAAAAAAGAGAAAAATCTTGGAAACAACCTGTGGGGAAAAGCAGATTATCTGTAAGTGTGAAACAAACTGAGGATGAACTTTCTGGTAGTAATGAGAGAGGGCAGTGGACTGCCACCTTCAAAGTGCTGTAGGAAAGGAAGGTGAATTCCAAATTCAGCTGAACGTTTATTGGAGAGGTAGGCCAGCACAAGGACATTTTGGGAAAAAGACTAGGAAAGTATATCCTATGCGTACCTCATGATACAATACCAAAATGCCTATTTAAGAAAAGAAGGAACTGAAATCTAGAAGAAAGGACTAAGATAAAAGAATAATGAGACTGTAGATAATATAGATTATGTAATATGTGTATTTATTTGTGTTAACATTTATTTTTAAACTAGCATTTATTAACAATCCTAAATAAACATATAGTATGCCTTGAACAAGTACACTCCCTCCATTATATTTCCATTCTTTCCTCCCTCCTTCCCTCTTTTTCAAAGGGGGAGGTTTATTTGGTGAGTTTCATTATGCTATCGTCATATGTATCTATGTAGTACACTTGAACCCTCTTTACCCCCCAGTATCCTTTCCTTTCCCTCCCCCAACTGATCCCCTCTCCCAGACAGTCCCCCACATATGTTCATCTCCCGATATTATTATCATCACTATTTTAGGTCTGGGTTCCACAAATGAGCAAGGACATGTGACAGTTGACCTTTTAGAGCTTGGTTTATCTTCTTAGCATGATGATCTCCAGCTCCATCTTTTTTCCTGACAATGACATAATTTCATTTTTCTTTAAGGCTGAGTAATATTCGATGGTTTTGTGTGTGTGTGTGTGTGTGTGTGCAATTTTCTTTATCCTTCATCAGTTGCTGGGCACTTCATCTGTTTCCATAGTTCGGCTATTATGAAAAATGCTGCAGTAAACATGGATATACAGGTATCTTTCTTTCATATTGATTCACACTCTTTTGGATATATGCCCAAGAATGGTATGGCAGGGTCATAAGATAAGTCTATTTTTAGTTTTTTGAGGAGCCTCTATACTGATTTCCCTAGTGATTGTACTAGTTTATATTCCCACCAACAGTGCATAAAGGTTCCTTTTTCCCCTGCATCCTCACCAGGATTGTTGTTTGTTTTCTTGATGATGGCCAATCTGACTTGGGTGAGATGGAATCTTAATATAGTTGGATTAGCATTTCCTTTATAACTAAGGATGGTGCACATTTCTTCATGTACTTATTACACATTTGCATTTCTTCTGAGAACTGTCCAATTCATCTGCATATTTATTAATTGGATTATTTGCTCTTTTGTTGTTTACTTTTGGGTTCTTTGTATATTCTGGATATTAATTCCTTATGTGTTGAATAGCTGGTAAACATTTTTACCCAATCTGTGGGTTGTCTCTTGATTTTAATAACTGTTTCTTTTGATGATCAGAAACTTTAATTTGATGCAATCCAACTTGTCAATTCTTGCTTTTAATTTCCTGGGCAATTGGAGTCCTATTCAGAAAATAAATACTTATGCCTATGTCTTCCAGAATTTTTCCTGTCTTTTCCTGTCGTGCTTTCAGTGTTTTAGGTCTTACATTAAGATATTTAATCTATTTGGAGTTGAATTCTTTACAGGCTGAGAATTCTAGTTTCAGAATTCCGCATGTAGATAGCCAGTTTTCCTAGAACCATTTGAAGATGCTGTATTTTCTCCAGTGTATATTTTTGGCTCCTTTGTCAAAGATCAGATGGCTATAGTTGTGTGGTTTTATTTATTTATTTTTAAAATTTTGTTCTATTGGTCTTCATGTTTGTTTTTGTGCCAGTACCATGCTGTTTTTGTCACTATGTTTCTGTAGTATAATTTGAAGTCTGGTATTGTGATAGCTTCCAGTGTTGTTCTTTTTGCTCAGGGTTACTTTTGCTATTTGGGTCTTTTATGTTTCCATATGAATTGTAGATTGATTTTTCTATTTCTGCAAAGAATGATACTGGGATTTTGATGGACATTGCATTGAATCTTTAGGTTGCCTTCAAAAGTATAGCCATTTTCATGATATTAATTCTGCCAATCCATGAACTTGGGAGGTCTTTCCATCTTCTGGTGTCTTCTTCAATTTCTTTCTTCAAGGTTTTATAGTTTTCACTGTAGGGGTTTTCCTCACCCTGGTTAAGTTTATTATCTAGGTATGTATTTTGGGGGAGGGAGCTGTTGTGAATGGGGTTGTTTTCTTGATTTCATTTTTATCCCATTCATTGTTGGTATATAGAAAAGCTATGAACTTGTGTATGTTGATTTTATATCCTGCTATGTTGCTGAAAGTGTTTATCAGATTTAGGAGATTTTTGGTGGAATCTTTTGATTTTTTTAAAGTATAGACTCATATCATCTACAAAGAGGGATAATTTGACTTCTTTCTTCCTTATTTGAATCTCTTTTGTTTGTATGTGTATTTTTTAATTAGATAAGATCACTCTAGAAAAATGGTTTTCCACTAGAAATAACTTTATTTCATGGAGGACTTTTAGCAATGTCTAGAGATACGTTTGGCTACAACAACAGAGCAGCAAGTACTGTAGGCATCTTGTGGGCGGAGGCCAGGGATGCTGCTAATTATTCAACAATGTACAGGCCACAGCCCCAACTCATTGCTCTGTGATCAGTGTCAGTGTTAACTCTCTCCCCTTGAGTTTCTCTTCTTATGTGTTGTACCTTGCCCTTGAAGTGGGTCCCCTCCTTTAGAGCATGTATAGACTCTTCTCTGTCCTTTAAGGCTGCCCTTGATAAAATATGTTCTTGGCACCCTTGATGCCTTTTCATGTTTCATCATGTCCTGTACCTCTCTCTAAATTATATCTCAGGGTGCACTTAGGCCTTTTGTTACTCAATTAATATCAGTTTCTCAACCTTGGCGTTATTGACATTTTGGGCTAAGTAATTCTTAGCTGTGAGAGTTGTCCTGTTTATTGTAGGATGTTTAGCTGCATCCCCATCTTGTACCCAGTGGATGCCAGTTGTGACAACCAAATATTTCTTAAGACATTGCCAAATGGGGAAGAGGGGCAAAATTACCCACAGTTGAGGGTTACACCAATTAAGTCTGGTTCTACTCTCTGAAACTCTTCCTACTTGGAATAATCTAGTAACTCAATAATTGAGAATGAGTTCATGGGTTATAAAGAGTTTTACCCTCATTTAACAAGGGTCTTGTGCAAACTGTGCCTTAATCTAAAGTACAGAGGGATTTTCTTTCCGAATAGGGAGATTTTTTTCCCCTGAAGATATAAGTAACATCTTTTGACATTTGCCTTCCCTCCCCATCAGCCCTCAGTGTACACTCCTCTGAAATTATGTCATAAATCAGATTTCCACTGTTTGTGTTCGGGGCCATTAGTCATCTCCCTGAACAAGAACTTACCCCTTTTGCATCGGGTTCTCCTTCCCCAGTCTCCTGAGTCACATCACTTCCCCCTTACTGGTTTCCTGCTAGAGTATTTTTGCTTTTTTTTTTTTTAATTATTGTTATTTTTGGCAGTACTGGAGTTTGAACTTAGAGCTTTGTGCTTGCTAGGCAAGGGCTTTACCGCCTGAGCCACACTCCTAGCCCTCAGTGCTTTAGTTATTTTTGAAAAGGGTCTCACATTTATGCCTGGGCCAGCCTGGACCATGATCTTCCCACCTTGCTGGGAAAACAGGTGTGCCACCACACTTAGCTTATTGGCTGAGATGGGGTCTCACTAACTTTTTGCTAGGGCTGGCTTCCAGCCATGATCCTCACTATTCCCCCTGGACTCTGCCTCCTTAGTAGCTTAGTAGCTCATAGGCATGAGCCACTGAACCCAGATTAGAGGGTTTTAGAAGGAGAATATTAATGAATTCCAAAAATTACATATGGACTTTATAAATTTGTTCCTCACTTGTGAAAGTGAATGGAGATGTGAAATGACCATTCGCTGCTGCAGGTCACAGTAGTCATTTCTCAAAACTATAGCTTTTTCTTCTAAGCAGAGCCTTTTCTCTTGTCATGAGTTGGATGATGTTCACCCACCTTTCTAGTGACTTGGCTGGGCTTACTGGTACACACAGAAATATGGGTTGTGCGCAACTGTTGGTGATATCGTGAATTCGCCTGAGGTGTAGGGTACCTAAGAAGTGGTGCTCACGTAATAGCATGAATTCAGTGTCTTTCAACAAATTGTGACCAGATACTTTCAGAATTGGTGCCAAAGGAAATTGGGGGGAAGGTTAAATTTCAGAGATAGGGTGCCACAAACAGTGACCCTGCAACCTGAGATGCAGAGTAATCTGACCTTGCTGGGAGACTGGGTTACTTATATGCTGTCTCTGAGATATGCCCAGAGAGCCCTCTCAACCTGCCCCTGCTTGTGCATACTATGCCCAGCCAGTCCAAAGCCTTTCTGCAGGGGTTTAGCCCAGCTAAATCCATGGTATAGAGTATCTGTATAGAAGATAGAGACCAGCTATCTTCTATAAAAACTGGACAATGGAAATTAGAAAGTTTCCAAATCATTATATTTAATGTGAATTTCTTGTTGACAAGATAGAGATGGTTGGTTTTGTTTATTTTTATCTGCTCTGGAAGTCTCTTTTAATTGTTATATCTAGTTCATTCATATTTAATATGATTAGTGGCATAGTTTGATTAATATCTATCATGTTAATAACCATTTTTACTCATTGCATTTGTTAGCTGTTTCTTTTTTTCTGCCTTTTTTGGTTTTAATTGAATACTTTATTTCTTTCTCTGCCTTTAAATATTCTGTTCTTTTCAAAATAGCCCTGAAGGGATGTTTCAGTTTTAATCATATGCTATGGTATAAATTTCCTGGTTTGGTTTATGTGGGATGTTGATATAGTAAGTCATAATAAGTATTGTCCTGGCATTTATATGCTTTTTGGGAGGTGATTTATTGTTTTGTATGATGCTGGCTCAGTAGAAAATGTTCCTACAAATAGAAGGGCAAGTTCAAGTGGAGGATGATCAGGTGAGGGCTGATGTTCTAAGCAATGGGACTGTGAAGAAAAGCTAATTCCAGGGCAGCTGGGGGAAAATGTGTCCTTCACGTTTAAGGTCAGGCCCTACGTACATTATTCATAGAGATACTGCTGCACATGACAGTTGGGTGCTCTAGAGCTGTTTCTCTGGTATTTAATTTTGGCATTCTGTGGGTTCATTGATGTTTGTGAACAGCTGAGAAACTTAACCACGTAGATCTTACACCTTTGAGAAGAATTGAAATGAATTGGGGGCTGTCTGTGCTTTAGAGCTAAGAAGATTCCTCCTCGTGTTCATGTGACAAGGGAATTGGCTGTGAGAAGTAAATCACTATGCTTTCTTCAAGTTTTCTGTTTTCCTCTTGCTTTCTTAAATTTGGATTTATTTTTCCTTTTAGAATTCAAGCCTATGGCCTCTCTCTCAAATTCTGATTCTAGCACAATCTTGTTCATTCCTTCTCCATGTGTGGTGGCTAGTTTTAGAAGATTGAAAATATCAGTGAATCAGGAAATGATTAATAGAACATGAGGACAAGGTCAATTTGATGATGCAGTTATGAAGTTACTCGAGGATTTCTGATTTAAGACACGGAAGAACATGAATTAAAACTGCATTCAATCTGATTTATAAAAAATGGTGTATTTTAGAATCAGATGGTATTAAGATGCTCCAATAAAGCCATCCATTCACTCAATCATCTAAACTCAAAGTGTGGGCCATAGGAGGAAAGAGGGCCTGAGCTGGGATTGTGCAGAATAGTTTGAAAGGGGTGAATGTGAGGGACATTTTGAAGATAGATTTGATAGAAGTTGGTGATTAATGGGATATGATATGTGTGTGAATGGATATCCCAAGAACTTTTCAATAAAGTTAAAAATCAAGCTCTGTGATTTTGACAGTGATTCTCAAAACTTTAATGTGAATATAAATTACCTAGAGATCTTGTTAAACTGCAAATCTTCATTCAGTAAGCCCCTCCCCTCCCATCTCCTTTCCAACCCTCCTCTCCTCTCCCCTTCCCTTCCTTACCCTTCCTTTCTTATTTTTGAGATGAGTCTCTATGTAGCTCAAGCTGACCTCAACTCATGACCCTCCAGCCTAATTTCCTGAGTGCTGGAAAGAAGAATCTACATCTCTTAAAAGTTTCCAATTGATGCCCATGCTTTTGGTTATGTAGCTTGGGATTTAGTACAAGACACAAATAAAATACACCACAGAATGTGTGGTCACCAACAGGCAGGTTCTATGAAGAAAATGAATAATCCTCAGTGTAAAGATCCTGGGCAGTACTATTTTTAATCAAAACATTCCTCTTAATTCCTGAAACACCTCTCTGAAAAGTACATTTGCCTTATCAAACAGTTGCCAGTGGGAGTTTGCTAATACCCTGCTACTGGGAAATTACTGACTTGTGAGATATGTGCTCTTAATTTTTCCATAGACATTGTTTAGATGCTAAAAATGAACTCAACAGCCATGGTACTAACTCAAGAGGGAACTTAGCTGTCTTAGTTTCTGTTCCCTGGAAACAGATTCTGAGCTAGAGATGCACATGCATGGAGTTTATTTGGGAGAGCTCTTGGGATTGGTGTGGGCAGGTCGTGTGTGCCCACATGGAGCAGGATGGTGTAGGAAGATGACTGAGAAGAGGGAAGATTTGAGTTGTGATGATGCTTCAGCCAGTGTCTTAGGGAAATGTGGATCTGGACAGTCCTCAAAGTTGCCTCACGACAGTTTTTGTGCCTTCCCATTACTGCCTGGGTGCAAGCTGCGAGGAAGGGGTGTTTCCTTGGGAAATTCTCTTTGTAGGCAATTCCCCAAGAGCAATTCAGCTGAGAGCCATCAATGCCAATACTCACAGCAGCTGATGGAGTGCAATCCACTACATCAGCTCTCTAAAGTGAAGCAATTAAGAAGATAGAAATGGGAAAGCAAGGTGGAGAGCACAGAAGAATTCTCAACTAAGCCTCAGCTATGGCAAAGAGCTTCAGGCTTTGTTAGAAAGGTGAGGAGACTGGCAGCTTGTATGTTCAAGTGCCAAGTAGAAGTTTTTGAGATCTGGCTCATCAGAGTTCATCTAGTGGGGTTGTGGACACCAGTTTTTAAAATCATTTTGCAAGCCAAGACCAAACAGAGTATCAGGCTGCAAGGTTTGTGGAGAAAGAGACCCAGAATCTGGGATGATTTTCTACCAACCAGGACTTGAGTCTTTGTTCAGTTTTTAGTTCTTTCCCACAAAGGGGCACCTAAAGAGTGGGGTAACACCCTTTGATCACTGTGCCCCTAATTATGGTGGTATGTGTTTTGTACAGTTTTTGTGTTTTTCAGGCACCTAGGCCTACAGCTGATTTATGTTTGTAATTGTAGGATGGTAGTGGCCTCTGGTCGTGTGACTCATACTCATTTGTTCAGCAGCTTTATATTGGGTGCCTACTAAGGGCCCAGACTGCAATAAAGTGCTGGTCCCAGCATATGTGAGTCCTTTCTTTATGGAATGAACAGTGGAGCAGGCTAGTAGAGGAAACAAATATTAAATGATCACACAAATAAGAAAATTTAATAAGCTGTCTATAAATATTAGATAATCTCTCAAATAAGAATATTTAATAAGCTCTATAAAGGGCAAAGAGCACTATTAGGAAGAGTAGAGAGATGGGGGCTGATTTGCATTTTGGAGACGGGGAAAGTCTGAGGATAAGACAGAAAGTTGAAAGGTAACTCAATGATATGTGGAGCCTGTGAAAATTTAGAGAGAATGGAATAAAAGACCAAAAAGCTGGCTGCTCTTCCCAGATCTGTTACTGTCATGTTATCTTTACCAGAAAGACTTAATCTCTTTAAGCCTCAATTTCTTCAATTGGAAAATGGTGCTGTTATGAGACTCAAATGAGATAAAACAGACAAATGGGTTTCTAAAGTCCTAAAATGCAAGGGAAAGCTGTTTTTCCAGCTCACTGATGACCTCTTCTTCTTTTACCTGTCTTCCCCTCACATCTCTTGGGCAGGGCTTGAATGCTAAATCTGGTTAGTATTCAAATGTTATATAGCTACTTTCTCTCAGTTTGTGGTTCTCAATTTTTTGGACCAAAATACCTAAAGTAAGATATATTTTTAGATTGTGGTATATTACTACTGCACTCCACTCCTCCCATCCCCTCCCCCATCCTTTCCCCTCCTCTCACCTCCCCAGTCCTCTCCCTTTCTCATATACACACACCTGAAAAATATTTCAGGAAGTAATACTTAATCCTTATTTGTCATGTACTCTGATAATATTCATCCCATTCCATTCTGTTCCCCAAAGAAGTGTTAGTCAAGATCCACTAATATGATGTCATTGCCTGTTAATAAGTTGAAACTCATGACTTAAGCAACATCGATCTAGATAATATAGTACTTCAAATCCTTCTGAAAACATATAGGGGATTTCAGGAACATTTTGTTTCCTGTTCTGGTGTGTGTGTGTGTGTGTGTGTGTGTGTGTGTGTGTGTGTGTGTGTGTGTGAAAGAGAGAGAGAGAGTTTTATTATACAAGGAAATGATTTCCCTTTGAAGCCTGATTATTAATGTTCATTTAAAAACATCTCTGATGCCTATAGCAATGAGACCATCTTTCTGGTAGTCAAAGTTGTGAACTCTTACAGAGTCTCTCTTCCCTGCAGTTCTCATGGTTCTGAGCCAAAAAAGAACAAAGCACAAAAAACTGTGGCAAAGGTTCCTGTACCAATTAACTGTTATCACAGTAATGCTGCATACCAAATGTTAGAGCTTGGATTTTAAATATACCCCAAAAGCTCATGTGTTGATGAGTTGGTCCCTAACTGAAGGCACTATTGGGAGGTAACTAACATATTAAACAATTCCCAAACCGTAGTGGGAACATTAAGCATTCACTCATGCATTTAGAACCAGCTGGACGTTGGCTAAATGGCTCTGCTGATCTTGGGTGGGCTCACCCAGTGCTTTGGAATTGGTTGGTATTGGCCTCAGCTGGGATAGTGGGGATGTTTCAGCTCTGCTCCATAGGCCTTTCATCCTCCAGCCAGCTAGTCTTGTGTGGTGCAAGAGAAAGGGCCAGCCCAATCGTGCAAACACTCAAGCATCTGTGGTAGCACATTTGCTAATATTACATCAGCCAAAGCCATGCCACATGGTTAAGCTCAGAGTTAAAGATGGAGCATAACATTTCTCTCTCTCTCTCTCTCTCTCTCTCTCTCTCTCTCTCTCTCTCTCTCTCTCTCTCTCTCTCTCTCTTTCATCTCTTTCTATCCTGATTGCTCTCTGTCCTCTCAGTGATAATGTGGCAAATGGATGTGGAATTAGGGAACTGTAAATAATTGGGAACAATGGCACAATTTACTGCAGACCATCTCATATATGGTATCCTTGACTCAAAAGAAGTCCTTTTCTCAAGCAGGTCTCAGACCTGAGTCCTTGGAGGTGGGACAGGGATATTTATCTGAAAGAGAAATCATATTGCCAGGATCACAGAGATCCTTGACCCAAAAGGGCTCAGGGAAGGAATGAACAGACAAGACACATGAAAGGACTCACTCACTTGGGAAGGGAATGACAAAACACAAGAGAGGACCAGAAGGCTGATGACCAACTGACAAAATTTTATTTTTCTCAGCAAGCATTATACAAAAGAGGAAGAGACTTAAACATCAAAAACACTCTGACTTAGTTACAACCTTTCTGTTTTTGCCACCCTGCATTTTTACTGCCAGTGTCCTTGACTAAGTATAACCTTCTTTTCAGTCAAGGGAAACCACTTAGCGTTCCTTCCCACAGTGATAGAGGCATGGTGCACCTGCAGATTCCGACCTTGTTGAAATACTGCTAAGCCACAGTGACCTTGTCAGACTGTGGCTTTTGGTTCCCAACATCATATTATCCTCTTCATACTCTGGTTAGATTGACCTCCTTCTACCTCTTCCTACCTAAACTTTCTTATAAATGCTCCTCTCCCCAGTGTAGATGATCTTAGAAAAGCAGAGATTGGTAGACCGCCTGCTCTGTTATCATATATGATATACTCAGGCCTACCTGAAGCCTAGCTGTAAGCATAATTTAGATTAAGCCATAACCTACTCCGTGTAATTTATTTTGATTTTTTTTCTAGCTCTTCCTACTAAGACATTTATACCATTGTATTGTAACATTTTGAGTTAACTCATGAAATTAGATATCTAAATGAGAGAGGTTTAAATAAGTATAACTGCCTATGGCATATGTCAAAATATTGTCCTTTGTTCTAGCTTTCCCCCTAAGATTTAGCTCTGAATTTCTAGCTGTCTATTGGACGTCTCCACTCTTATGTTCCCAAGAGCACTTATCTGAAACATTTCTGTGTTCTGTGTTTCAACAAACTATATCACCCTCATCTTGTTTGACAAACAGCAAGCAAAGAGTCATCTTTAACCCCCCTCATCAAAGTCATTGTCTATCAGTTCTTCTTCTCTTGTGACTAATGGCTGGCGCCATTATTCAGGCAGATACTGAAATTGTTCTTTGCTCATTTACTGGGCCAGGTTCTTTGCTAAGGACTGGGGATGTGAGAGTGACTAAAACATGACTTTCTCTTTGAAGTTTGGCGTATAGTCAATGAGGTGACTTGAGAACACGTAACTCACAATACAATGTGGGACTAAGAACAATGTGTTCTTCCACCTCTTCCCACATCTAAATTGCTCAACAGTTTTGTTCATTCTGCTTCAGACATGTCCCTCAAATCTACTACCTTTTTTTTGTTCCTGTGGTCTTTACCTTTGCCATGGATCAAGAGTTTCTACTTTTTTACCTGGCTAGGAAAGTAACCTTCTGGCTAGTTTCCCTTTCTTCATATTTTTCTCAGTCTATCCTGTCACCCCCATACCTGACTCTGCCATTTGTTGTCATTATCTAAAACATTGATCCAAATTTGTAATTCTTTGGTTTATGAACCAATCAGTCCCAATCATTGGTGTTGAAGGTTTTCAACAAGTTAAACATAGAATTACCACTCCCAGTTAAACATAGAATTACCACATACCCAGGAATGCCACTCCTGGGTATGTATTCAGAATAGCTGAAAATAAGTACACAAATAAAAACTCAGAACAATCACGTTCATAGCAGCACTATTCACGATGGCCATTAACTGATAGATGGATAAACAAAATGGTGTACAACTATACCATGGAATATTATTCAGTCAGAAAAAGAATAGATAGTGGTATGTGCTACAGCATGAATGAACCTTGAAAACACTGTACTAAGTAAAAGAAGCCAGGCACAAAATGCCACATATTGTATGATTCCATTTATGTGAAATATTCAGAATAGGCAAATCTATAGAGAAAAAAAAGCAGATTCATGGTTGCCAGGAGCTAGGGGAGAAGTTGAAATAGAAGTGACTGCTTCGTATGTATAGGATTTACTTTTGAGATGATGAAAATATTCTGGAATGGGATGGTGGTGATAGTTCAACATTATGAGTATACTAAATGACACTAGTGGTAAATATTATGTTATGTGAATGTTACTATAATAAAATAAATGCAACCCTGTGCCTCCCATATATATCAACCACCAACAGTGATCCCTGATAATCTGTAGCTTGAGTCCACACTTCAGAGCATGAGGTTTAAGATCCTCGTCATCTAGCCTGACCTATATGATTAGTTTTGTAGACCCCAAGCATAACAAGTTCCAGCTCTGTCTGGTGTGCTGCTAATGTCCTTTGCTGATGCCAGACTCTTACCTGACATGCCCTGTTCCTTCTCTGCTGCTTTGATGAAATTCAAGGGCTGGTTCAAGGTGCCAGTTTCCTCTGTGAGGACTTCTTTAGACTACTTTACAATCCCATAGCTCCTTATATAGATATAAACCACAGTAAATTATAGTTGTGTGCACTTTTACCACGCCAGGTGATGAATGCCAACAAGGCAGAGAAAATGTCTGATTTTAATTTGGATCCTGATGGTCTCATGTGTGATACACAATATTGATCAATAATTATTGAATTAGATGGCCTTTCTGTACCCCTAATCCTTAATTTAAAACTGTAGCAATCACTATACTTTGATTACAATCATCCTTTGCTACCTTCATTGAATTACTATTAATTGTCTGAGCCTTAACAGATTTCTTCCTACTTTAGTAGCACCTGTTCAACTCAAATGTTTGTTTTCTTGGCAATTGGAGCACTTACTTTGCTTTCACCTGCTCTTAGATTTGCTGATGTCACTGCCAGTGTTTTCCCATCTCTTTTCCCTGTGCAGAGTTCTTTGCTAGCTTAACATTTAATCATTTCCCCTGTTACAGGAAAAGGCTAACTGAGGACTTTTACTGTTTGTTTTCTTTATTAGATGATTGCTAGGTTTGCGGGAAGGTTCTTTGTGGTCAAGCACTAGGACAGATGGGATAGTTGTCTCCACTTAACCAAGGCCAGAGATTCTTCTTGTGCAATTATTGTTACTACTATTGCCTCATCATTTTCTCAAGTGTTATACATTTTCTTGATTAAACAAAATGCAACTGCAAATTAAAAAAATATCTAAGCCATTTTTAGATGTTTTATGTTACCTATCCATTTTGGTAACATTGAATTTCAACATTCTAAAGGCTGTTAAGGGAAATGTTTGAGTGCTTTTCCTCAACTAATACCAGAAGAACCATGATCTCAATATCATATGCCCTGCAATACCATTGTATTTTGGAGCCTTCCTACCTAAAAATCAAAAGTAAATTAGCAAAGATTTAGGATGAAGCTGAAGGTGTCACTTGGATTTATGCTATTTTATAATGTAGTTTAATGAGGGAACAAACATTGACTAGGCAGTCCCAGGCTCACCACAATGAGGAGCAGCAGAGCAAGAACTTAGGTGGTAACTGTTCTCTTCATTCCACCCAATATTTGAGGATTTATTATTTTTTTAAATTTTTCTCACATCTTGAAAGATAAATTTAAATTCAGTTATGCTATTTATTGGCTTAAACTCAGAATAGCAAACCAGAAAAATTTGAATTTCCTATTTGGTTTTATTTATTTGCTCATATTTAAACAAATGATGTAGGGTTGACGATAACATACAGTTGTAAACTCTTAGAACAGTGCTGGCATATAATTACTGCTATTATTTTCATGACCATAAAAATCAGATACTTAATTCATGCAGTATTTATTGAGCAACTCCTATGTGCCTGCTAATGTGTGAAGTTTTGAAGGTTTTTGTAAAAATGAAAATGTAGGCTTTCTGGCCCTTTTAGAGTAGCTAGTAGAAGAGATAGTTGCATAAGTAGCTATGATTGAACAGTTGCGATTCACTATGATTTGATAGTTTACACACAGCTCTCACTCTCTTCTTCCTTCATGTCCCTTCTATGGCCCATGGCTGCTATCCAGAGCAGTGGGTCCTGTCCCTTTGCTTTTCTCAGTTGTCCTCTACTGCTTCATTTCATTTAGCACACATAGTCATGGATTATAAACAAATAAAACCCAGTTCTTAATGTATAACCAAAACAAGTGCAAACCAGTAAGCAAAACACAACTCTTATTTGTAGAGTCTCCTCTGGCTAATGCCCTTCTCTTCATAGCCAACCTCCATCACAGAGAAGTGGTGCTCACTTGCTTCACTTTTCCTCCTCTCATTCATTCCACCTCTGCATCTGGCATCTCCTTCATGAGATGTGTTAATCCCTAATTGCTCCCTAATTACCAAACTCAGTAGATAACTTCCCATTCTTGCTGTTCTCCCAACTCTTGAGAGATCTTAAAGTTCTTCAGTTATGGGTTCTGTTCCACTTCTCTGGTCTGCTTCTTATCCTCCGTCACTAACTTCTTTTCCATATATTCCTTAAATGTCAATGTGCCCAAAGTGTTTGCTGTTGGCTTTCTTCTCTTGCTCTCTCTGCCCTTCCTAGTCTTGTCCACTACCTGTATTTCATTTGCAATCTGTTTTCTGACTTCCTTCTAGGTGTTTCCATCTGAATGTTCCACATACATCCAAACTCATGTTAACCAAAGCCCATCTTTGCCCCAATTTCTTTTCTGTCCCTTCTGTATTTTCTATCTTGGCAAATGTACCCAGGTGCCCAAGCCAAAAGCAGAGAATAGCCATAAACTTTTCTCTGCCCTTTTCATTACATCAAAATGGTACCCTGTGGAGCCTATCTCCTTTCCATCTCACTCTCCCTGCAGTGATTCAACACTTGTCACCTTCAATTGGATCATTACTTGGCCACTAGTTTTCTTTGAAATCTGTCCCATCCATTCTCTACATGGTTGTTGGCTTTATGTCTCCAGAGTGCTCATTTGGTTATGTCACTTCCTTTTATAAAACACTTCAGTGGTTGCCAATTGTGTTGTCTAGAGAATCAAGTTCCATCACTCTAGTATTTCCTGATTGGCTTCTGCCTGCCTCTTTTCAGTTTCATCGCTGATTACCCCTACCTACTCTTCTTTATCCTAGCCATTAAGGTAGGCCTATTTGTGAATGCCTTGGATGCTGTATATCAAAAACTTTGACCTTATGGAAGTTCTTGACTTTATGGAGGATGGAGCCACTGCAGACTATGTATTAGAGGAAGTTGAATTCCAAATTGGAAGGAAGATTTGAAAGTCATTCAGTTTACTCCATTAATTTCTGAGGAATGCATGTCTGTTCCCTAAACACAGATTGCCAACAGGTCTCCTGTTCTTTGTTCTGATGGATAAAAAAGGAACAGAACCAACTTCCATAAAAGTATATCATGAAGTCTAAAGTGATCATTAACTTCATCAAGAGAGCTAGCCCCACTTTTCCCTTACATTCCTTTCTATGCTTTCTGCCGCAGATTTTCCTCCTCTGTGATTCCTCTTGTACACATATTTTATGTTTTGTTGCACAAAATGTTTATATTTGTATTTATATTTATTCTCTAGTCTCTTGAAGACCATGGATTTCAATAGAAAGAAAAAAAATAAATCTAGCAGTCAAAAATATCCCCCTTAAAAAGGACAGGCTAGAAAATATAAGGACTACATGCTACCCAGAAATGTCCCAAACAAGACTCTTTGGGTTGGAGATTGGCAGTTGAGAGACTTGCAGTGGGCCTTCCCTTTTTCAGCCTCAAGCTCATCTGTTCTGAAATGCTATAAGCCAGAATTGCACTGTTAATGGAAAGATTCAGGCCCCTGAGCCACCTGCCCTTGGTCTTGACTCATTCAGAATTAGCCTAAGACTGACATTGAACTGTACTTGGATGTGAGTTGTTAGTGCAGATGGTGGCATCAGTGTGCCATGTTCACCATGTGACCAGTGCCTGGGAGCAGATGGGTGCCTTTTTTTGCACCAGCTAACACTTGAATCTTCCTGGAAGGCATGAATGCAAGTGAAGTGAGGTGGTCTGGAGCTGGCAAGACAGGGAGATTCAGCCATAGAGACAGTCACCAACTGGCTGTGTTCTCTGGAAAGAATTGCTGGAAATAAATTCCTCTTTTTTTTTAAAATGTTTTATTAGGATATATTCATTATATGGGGGGGAATTCACAGTGAAAATTCTGATTAGACTTAAATTGTACATTATTTACATTGCCCCCATTGTCTCTCCTCCTCAATCCCCTCCCCACTCCAGTTAAAGCAGTTGCAAGAGGTTTGTTCTGTTTCATATAGGTATATGAAGTTCATCTACCATATACCATCACCTTAATCTCCTTCATTCACCCTTCCCCCTCCTACTAGTACCCTTCCCACTGTACCTATTTTACAGTCCTATTTTTCATTATTGATATTTGATATTAATATTGATGTTCAAAGGGGTGTCTCAGTGTATGCCCACTGTGGGTATACTTTACAATGGTCTGTTCAACCCCTTCCATTACTCTTCTTTACCCCTTTACCTTCCAGCCCCCCATTTTCAACAGCTTTCAGTACACAGCCTTATATCTTCTGCCTTCACATCTTATGCGATATTACTGATGCTCTATCATTCATTCTCTTTTCCTTTCTCTTTCTCTCCCCAAGTTCCATAGAGTAGTTCCACTGTTATAAACATGTTCTACATCTGAGTTTGTATATGATCATGCTTGTTTTTGTGTATATGTTTATCTTTGGATCTATCTTCCACATATGGAGAAAACTTGTGGCTTTTTTGTTTCTGAGCCTGGCTAACTTAACTTAACATGATGTCCTCCAATTGCATCCATTTACCTTCAAAGTACATATCATTATTTCTTATGGCTGAGTAATACCCCATTGTGTATATATACCAAAATTTCTTGATCCATTCACCTGTTGTAGGGCATTTGGGTTGTTTCCAAATCTTGGTTGTTGTGAATAGCACTGTGATGAACACTGGTGTACAGGTGTCTCTGTTGTATCCTGTCTTATGTTCCTTTGGGTAGAGGCCCAGGAGCAGTATCTCTGGATCATATGGCAGTACTATTTTTAGCTTTTTGAGGAATCTCCATAGTGCTTTCCATAGTGGTTGTACTAATTTGCATTCCAAACAGCAGCAAATAAGTATTCCTGTTTCGCTGCATCCTCACCAGCATGTGGTGTTATTGCCCTTGATTATGGCCATTCTAACTGAGGTGAGATGAAATCTAAGTGTTGTTTTGATTTGCATCTCTTCTATAACCAGGGAAGTTGAGCATTTCTTCATGTATTTACTGGCCATTTCTACTTCCTCCTTTGGGAATTCTCTGTTTTATTCGTGTGCCCATTTCTTCATTGGGGTGCTGAATCTTTTATTGATGCACTTTAAGCTCTTAGAAAAACAAGAACAAACCAAACCCAAAACCAGCAGATGGAGAGAAATACTAAAGATCAGGACCAATATCAATGAGATCGAGACCAAAAAAAACTATACAAAGAATCAATGAAACAAAAAGTTGGTTCTTTGAAAAAATTAACAAGATCAACAAACCCCTAGCCAACATGACAAAATGGAGGAGGAAAAAGACCCAAATTAGAGATGAAAAGGGGGGACATAACCACAATATTAGTGAAATCCAGAGAATCACTAGAGAGTACTTTGAAAACTTATATTCAAGTAAACTGGAAAATCTAGATGAAATGGATAAATTCCTAGATGCATATACTCAACCAAAATTGAAGCAAGAAGATATTAAACACCTAAATAGTCCTATTACATGCAATGAAATTGAAGCAGTAATTTAAGAGTCTCCCTACAAAGAAGATCCCAGGACCTGATGGATTTACAGCTGAATTTTACCGAACCTTTAAAGAAGAACTAACACCAATACTCCTCAAACTTTTCCAGGAAATAGAAAGGGAAGGAACACTACCAAACTCATTCTATGAAGCCAGCTTTACAGTCATTCCAAAACCCAATAAAGATGCAACCAGAAAAGAGAATTATAGACCAATATCTTTAATGAGTAGAGATGCAAAGATTCTCAACAAAATACTGGCAAAACAATTCAACAACACATCATAAAGATCATATATCATGACCAAGTCAGTTTCATTCCAGGGATAGAAGGATGGTTGAACATTTGTTAATCCATAAACGTAATATGGCATATAAACAGAAGCAAGAACAAAAACCACATGATCCTCTCCATAGACACAGAAAAAGCCTTTAACAAAATCCAATATCCTTTCAGGATAAAAGCTCTGAAGAAACTAGGAATAGAAGGAAAGTTCCTCAACATAATAAAGACTATATACAACAAACCAGAGCCACATCATACTAAATGGAGAACAACTGAAACCATTCCCATTAAAGTCAGGAAGAGACAGCACTGTCTACTTTTTCCACTCATATTCAATATAGTTTTGGAATTCCTAGCCAGAACAGTAAGACAAGAGCAAGAAATAAAAGGGGATTCAAACAGGGAAGGAGGAAGTCAAACAATTCCTATTCACAGATATCATAATCTATACCTAAGAGACCCTAAAACCTCTACCAAAAAACTATTAGAAATCATAAACTGTTTCGGCAAAGTAGCAGGACACAAAATTACCACAGAAATCAGTAGCCTTCCTATACACCAACAATGAAAAGACTGAGAAAGAAATCAGGGAAACAATCCCATTTACAATAGTCTCAAAAACAATAAAGTACCTTGGGATAAATTAAATGAAAGAAACCAAAGACCTTTTTGATGAAAAGTATAAACCACTGAAGAGCAAAATCAAAGAAGGCATCAGAAGATGAAAGGACCTTCCATGCTCATGGATTGGTAGCGTCAACATTGTGAAAATGGCCATACTACCAAAAGCAACCTACATGTTCAGTGTAATCCTTATCAAAATTCCACTGACATTCTGCACAGAAACAGAAAAATTAATCTTGAAATACATATGAAAACACAAAAGACCTCAAATAGCCAAGCAATTCTGAACAAAAATTCCAATGCTAGAGGCATCACAATACCCAACTTCAAACTCTACTACTGAGCCATAACAATAAAAACAGCATGGTATTGGTACAAAAATAGACAGGAAGACCAATGAATTAGAATAGAAGATTCAGACATAAATCCATGCATCTATAGCCAACTGATCTTTGACAAAGGAGCCTAAAACACACGGAGAAAAGACAGCCTCGTCAACAAGTGCTGCTGGAAAAACTGGATATCCACATGTAGAAGACTGAAACTAGATCCCTGTCTTTAACCCTGTATCAAAAATCACCTGGAAATGGATCAAAGACCCTAATATAAAGCCTGAAACTTTGAAACAACTTCAGGAAGCAGTAGGAAATACACTGGAACAGATAGGTATAGGGAGCAACTTCCTAAACAGAACTCAAAACACTCAGCATCTAAGAGAAAGAATGAACAAATGGGACTGCATCAAACTAAAGAGCTCTGTACAGCAAAGGAAACAGTCACCAGACTCAAGAGACAACTCACAGAATGGGAGAAAATTTTTGCCAGTTACTCATCCAGTAAGTGACAAACATCTAGAATCTATAGGGAACTCAAAAAACTCAGCTCCCCAAAAACCAATACCCCAAAGGAAAGAGATTCTTAGGTGCAGGTCTGGAATTTGTTTCTGAAAGAAGAGTTGTTATTCTCCCAAGTTTTGTAGTTGAACAGAGACAGCTACCACTTACATTGCTCTAAATAGTTCACAATGTGTTTTTTCACATGCATGCTCTTATTTGATGCTCATGTTGACCCTGTAAAGGTCATATATTAGTTTCTTGGGATGTCCTTAACAAACCACCACAAGCATAAAACAAGAATGAACAACAGAAATTAAATTTTTCACACTATTGGAGGCCAAGTTTGGAAGCAAGAATATAGCAGGACTTTACTCCCTCTGAAGACTCCAGGGAGTAATCCTTCCCTTTTTTTTCCCCCTAGTTTTGGAATTCCTTGCTTTGTGACAGCATAACTTTACTCTCAGCCTCTGTCTTCATATGGCCTTCTATCTGTCTATCTATTTTCTTCCCCTTTTCTTTTTCTTACAAGGATGCCTGCCATTTGGTTTAGGAGCCATCCAAATCCAGAATGATCTCATCTCAAGATCTGTAATCTTAACTAGATTTTTAAAGAGTTTATTCCAAGTTAGGTTCAGAATCTGAGTCTCCAGGTGGGCAAGTATTTGGGAGAGGCACTATTCAACCCACCTCAGATCGGTATTAGCATCCTTATTTACTTAGGGCAAATGTTTTGCTCAGAGACACATTGGACATGAACTCAATATGTGAGTATGTGTGGGAGGAGCACTGTTTTTATTCCATGCATTTATTAAGCACCCACTGCATGCCTTGCAAAATGCGTGCATCTTTGCCCAGTTATGAATAGACTGAATTGGAGCTATTTTATCATTATGACTGAGACCAGAGTCAGGGGAAAGTGAGTTAATACTCTGTTCTGACTTGGTCATTTCTCTCTCTCATATCCTCTTTCACACATCTTTAGGGCTATAAGAAGGAGCCAGGAAAAGCATAGGTGCTGTAGTTCTGTGGTTAGTGTGGCTGAACTGACCTGGTAAAGGCCTAACGCTCTGAGCATGGCTGCTAGATGGGAACTATACTGCTTTCCTCCTTCCCTGGACAAACAGCACCTACGTGCCAAATCTAAAACTTAAAAGAAAATGTAAACATATCTGACTTTTTTGAGGTGGTTGATACAATTCTTAGGAGGGTCAGGTGATTTTGAGATACAGGTCCATTTTTGAACCCATTTCACCATGGAACACCCCAGAATCCAACTGCTGTGAAGGATCTCTTCCCATACCACCAAAGTTATCCTTTTTTTTTTTTTCTGGTCCTATGTGCAGGATGTCTATTTTCTCAAGATTTTTTTTCTTTGTTTTTATTTATCTAATTATGAATACATTTTATGATGATGTATTTCAGCATGTGAAAAGACATTAAAAGCAGTAGAGCTGTGTGGAGAATGTGGCCTGAGTTGGATATGCTCCCGTTTGCACTTTCCACCCAGGCTCTGAGAGGATCTAATTCAGGCAGAATTTAAGCTAGTAGAGCAGACCCTAAGGTATACTGGTTCAGGTGGAGAAGAAAGAAAGGAGAGAGAAACTCCTTGACTTCTGACTAGATTACGTCTTTCCAATTGAAAAACATGACTCCCCTGGCAAGAGCAGGAGACCAGGATGTTCAGTAATTTTACAAAGTCCTGTACATGAAGTCTGTGTGGAAACCTAGAGGCATAAGGATTGGAGGTAAATACTCCCCTTAACTCTAGGTGATGTTATTGTCAGAGGAAAGTCAGGTGGGCTCTCTGCTCAGCCTGTGGAGGGCTGAGGCCCTTATACAACACGCTCCTTAATTTCTTTCCAGGTCAAGCTCTAGACAAAAGAGGAGGGGGAGTTCTGGAGTTCTGGAGTTCTGGTATGGACATGTCCTAAACACTGACTCTGAGCCAGGACTGACGCACTTCAGTCCTCGAGAATGCTGGTTCTACCAGGCAGAGAGGTGGGCGTTTGTTTTGTTCACTGATGAGTCTCCAGTACTGAAACAGTGCCTAGAACAACACAGTAGACACCCGATCGATATTTATTGAGTGAATCAATGATCCCATCAAGTCCCCACAGCAGCCTTTTGAAATACTATACTAGGTACTATTTTATTTTACAGATCAGAAATTTAAGTCTCAGTGTAATTAAATAACATATACCTACTAAGTAGGTAAGCCAGAATTTGAACCATGTTCCCCTGACTGTAAACATGGCATTCTAAACCAGGTCTGCTTGGTTTGCCTATAGCAATCCATTGTAACACAGCTACACTGGGAAGGAGTTTATCTTCTGTAAGTTTTGTTTAGTGTCAGCATCGGAACCTAGTTTTCCTAGATTACACATGGCCACAAGAGTCTGAAATCACTGGACCAGAAACCCACTGACCTGGCAGCACCATCATCCCAAGAGCCACTGCTTGCAGCAGATCCTAGTAGGACATCTTTTTTCTTAGTCTGAAGCAGTTTGTCTACAACAGAAACAGAAAGGTGTATTTTCACCAAGGACAAAGTCTAAAGGAACATAGCTCATTCACACTAAGGAACAGGTGCTCCAGGGGTACTTGCTACCCAGGTAAGCATTCACTTCTGTGCCTTGCTCCTCAGCAACCTGACTCCTCCCAACCACTCCCCTTCTGCACCCACAATTACCTGCTCACAAATACCTGGCTTTCAAATGGGCAGCTCTTGTAAATGTTGTCCTGTATCTCTCGTGGTCTTGCTATGGGAGCTGCTGCTGGTGTGCGGTGTGCTTCAGTCTCAGTCACGTCGGCCTGGCTGCTTTAATTTAGGTCATGTGGGCTTTTGTGATCTGGTCTTGAAATTTACTACCACTTATAACACCATTTTCCTCCCATTCATCCATCAATTCTTCTTACATTTATTGAGTGCATGCCAGACTCAGACATAAAGTGAATACATACTCCCTTAGTCATGTAGAGCCTGTTTTCCGAGTTCTGAAAAAGAACTAGGAACCAATTTTTCCCTAAATCTAGGACCACGTGTTATGCATCACAAAGAGAAGCAGCAAGAATTGGGGTCATCTTTGGTTAGCAGAGGCCTATAAGGAGACCGAATACACTTAGCTGCAGGCTGTATTTAAACTGTGGAAACCCCCCGACCACCGAGAATGGTGACCATTTCTGTTCAGATGCGTCTTTGGGGCATCATTCAGTCAAACAAGTTCTAGAAGGAATAGTGCAGATAATAAAATAAAAATGAGTACCATTGGTCACACTCTTATTTGAAGCTGGCAAGAGGTGAGTCCAATAGTCACTGTTCATTATGGGGTGTTAATGGCAGTGCTGATTGCTGACACTGTTACTACAACTATTAGTTGTGGAGAAACTTGCATGGAGAAAGTGTTCTGAGAAGAACCCGTGTTAAAGTGAGTAAAAATGTCAGATTCCCTTATCTACTTAAAAAATGTGCTGTGACAGAATGAAATTTTGACAAGACCCTGAGCTTTAAACATTAGAACAATGAGGCAGGAACATTTTATTGATGTTCTGAGGAAACAGCAAAGGACACTGCTTGTGATGGGGACTATTAGAAAGCCAGAATTTTGAGTCTGATTCTTACAGAATCTTAGACAAATCCTCGTGGCTCAAGTTCAAGAAGGCCACATGGCTACCGTTGACTGTCATTTTTATACTGGAGGAGTGAATATGATTAAAGTAATGAAGTTGTATTACAAAATGCCAATAGGAGGCGATATTCAAACTCTGATTTGAGGAATGCCAAAATACACATTGAGAGCTTGTGGAATTGTGACAGTGGAAGACAGGAGCCCTGATTTCATGCTCACCTAAGAGCGAGCCATCTGACCAGGTGCAGTGGCACACTTTGGTGGTCCCAGCTACTTGGGATGCTGAAGCAGGAGGAGGATTACATGAGCCCATGAATTTGGGGCCAAAATGAATAAATAACTAAATTTAAAAAAAAATTTTTTTATTGTTTTATTATTCATATGTGCATACAAGGCTTGGGTCATTTCTCCCCCATGCCCACACCCCCTTCCTTACCACCCACTCCGCCCCCTCCCAATAACTAAATATTTAAAAATTAAATAAAATTAAGAATGGCCATCTTTTCCTTCCTTTGCTCTACCAGGCCATGTTTATGAATTTTCCAATTTTCTTCATTATTTTTATACATTTTTATTAACATATCATACAAAGGGGTTTCATTGTGAAATTCCCATACATGCATATAATGAACTTTGATCAAATTCCCCCTCTCCATTACTCTTTCTCATCTCCTCTTCCTCTTTTCAAAAATAATTTTAAGCAGGTTTCATTATTCTGTTTTCATGCATATATATAAAGACTTTGATGGTTTTCACTCCTCCTTCACCCTCACTCCCTTCCCACTCTCAGTTGGTCCTCATCCCTCAGACAGCCCCTGTTTTACATTCCTGTCATTCTTTTTTAGAATTAGATTCTGAACATGAGAGAGAACATGAAATATTTGTCTCTCTCAGTCTGGCTTATTTTGCTTAACATAATGATCTCTAGTTCCATCCATTTTCCTGCAAACAACAAAATGTCCTTCTTCCTTATGGCTGAACAGTACTCCATTGCGTGTACATATACCACATTGTCCTTATCCATTCATTGGTGAGTGGGCACCTAAGATGATTTCATGTGCTGTTATAAACACGGGTATGAAGGTATATTAATTTTATGTTGGCCATTCTGATGTTAGATGGGTCTGGAGGCTGGAAATAGTGGTGCTGGTTTAGAACTTTGCTCAGTGGGGGCTAGACTGGTACATGGTTTTGTTGGAGTGGAATAGTGCTGGGGTCCATGGCAAAACTGGGCGCATACTTCACTCTCCTTCCCCTGCATGGATGCTCTCTGTCCATATTGTGCTGCCTGGGTTTTGGGGGATGCCTGACACGGGCAATGTGAAGCTGTCCTTCCTGCCCTCTTCAGTATGTCTTTTCTTATTTCTGTGCTATACCCAGGTGATGTAATCTTGCATCTGGATTTCTTAGCTCTTGTGCAGGTATTTTTGTGGATGGATAATTGTTCAAATTGATGTTTCTTTGAAGGGACAAGAATTGAAAAGTACTGTTCCACTATCCTGTAGACATTACTCTTCTATATGCATTTGAGTTTACATCCTATATTCCCAGTTCTTTCTTTAATTTCTGATTCCATCTGGGTCATGAACTTTGTCCAGTTTTCAGTGTATAGCATAGTGCTTTCCATTATGGGTTTTCAATGTGTTTGTTCAATTGAATTGCTTTATTTGATTTGTTAGAGCTCTGAGTTGTAAGTACCACTCTTTTTTTTTAAAAGTTCCCAATAAATATTAGCAATTTTTATTAAAATGGCAGTTAACCATGAGAACAAAGCAACAAGAAGATTAGGAATACATACAAAGAAGATGCTTGGGTATGTTCTAGGAATCCACACAAAGAAAGTATTTGGGGTATGTTCAGGTAAGTAAGGGGAATTTCTTCCCACTTTGGAAGTGATGGGGGAGCATTAAGCAGTGGATTTGATTTTCAAGATACTCTGAAGTCTTACGTGGTGTGCACCACACTTTTATGTTAATATTCTTATTAGTGTCTTTGAATAGCAGGAGATTTGATACTTTCCTGTAACTTAAAAATGCTATAATTTCCCCACATTTTCTGATTTCCCTACAGTGAGTTCACATCACAGTCATACGTCTTGGGGAATGTGGGAGTAGCATTGTTTGGTACCACAATTCTGTTTGTTTGTTCGTTTGTTTTTAACAAAATCTGAAAGAGACTTTGAATCCCTTAAATCTGGGTAATTAGCAGATATTAAAAATGTCATGTCATGAATGTCTGTGCCTGTGATTAGCATCAAATGTGTTAAAAAACCATTTGTTTATATAGCTATTTATGATGTGACAAATAGCTTTTTTGTTAAAACTAGGAAATAAACCAAGTTACAAAGGAAAAAATAAAACATATTTGCACATTCTTAAGCTTTATAGAACATCTGTGTCTTCTCACAGAAGATTTTTGAAATCAATTTTCTTTGGTCAGATAATTATAAAATTATGTGTCTATAGCAATCTCTTTTGCCTCATTAAAGATGCAAGTATATCCTTAGAGGTATGCATTTGTGATTGTAATACAGAGGAAAGATGCTGGCTCCTCAAATTGATCTGACCTCTTAATTAATTATGCAGAAAGATAAATAGATTGTTCACAAAGATAATAAAAATGCAATTGTGACTTTGGTGCTAGAATCCAACAATGAGTGTTTATAGTGTAGTCATCTTACTAGAGTGGGGAGGGGACACCTTGAGGTTTCATTTTTGCCTGTCCCCTTACTAGCTGTGTCCAAGGCCAGCCCAGTTTCCCTATTTGTGAAACGAGGCTGCTAAAAATTTGCATGCAGAGTTGTTGTGATACTGAAATGAATGGTGGGAACTCTTGATATAACTGTAAATGCACAAATAGAAAAGATAGTTATCAAAGGAAGGAAGGTCATCTGGATTGTAGATTGTTACTCCCAGGAAATCTTTAGGTCAGTTCTTGGGCTATAATTAAGCCCAGATTTATTGCAGAATGATGCATTTTCACTCCCATGTGACCTCTCCTCTTCTACCCCTTGTTCTATGGGAGCGCCCTATTAAGTTGCTTGAACTTAAAACACTTTCCTTAAATTGGTTGTGGAGATGTAGAAGGTAGAAGCAAAATATAGTTAGTTAAAGAATATTTGCTTATCATATATTTTCAAGAGTAAAATGAACTTGGAATTTTTTGAGTACTATTTAATATACTTCTACATTTTTTTCCTTAAGAAAATCCACTAACTTTAAGAGTTACCATTCACTGATTTAAAGTAATTCAACTAAGGACAATTTTGTTATGTAGGTAGTAGTAATACACATGTGCCATTACTTTTATGACTTGTGCTATCTCTGTGGTTAAATTTACTGATAATTGTTGTTATATAACACAGTGTTTCCCCCTTTTGCTTTGGCTACTAGAAAACTCAACCCTCAACTTTCAATTGTAGTGACTATTTTAACCAATGTCAGTGTTGTTTAGAGGATTGTCCTCACAGAACTGGCAACAGAATCACCTGGAGTATTTGTTCATGCTTCCATACCCTGATAGTGATATAAAATTTCAGAATTTCAGAACCAGAAATCTACATTTCAGACAGAATATTGGTTATTCTTAGGTACAGTAAAGTTTGAAAATTACTGGGTTGAGATTTCAGATTCCAGCTTCTTCCTCTCATTACAAGGGTTTTGATTTTTCATTTCTATCATAATAGCTATATTGTCTGTTTTATAATAAACTACCCATGTGCTTTTTGGATGTACGCAGGAAGCATAACTAAAACCAAATGCCCATTTTTAAAATGTTGAAGAAGGGCCACCATCGTGGCACACATCTGTAATTCCAGCTATGTGAGAGGCAGAAATGGAAAGATTGCAATTTGAGGCCAGCCTGGGGAAAAATAAAGTTAGCAAGAACCTATCTCAAAAAACAAGCTTGGCATGGCTGTGTATAGCGTTAATACTAGCTATGTGGAAGGTGGAGATAAGAGGATCGTGGTCCGAGACCAGCCCCAGGTAAAAATGTGTGACCCTATTTGAAAAATAACTAAAAGCAAAAGGGATGGGGGTATAGCTCAAGTGGTACAGTGCCTGCCTAGCAAGTGTAAGGCCCTGAGTTAAAACCCTAGTTCCTGTAACACCCTCCCTCCCCCCCAAAAAAAGAGAGAGAGAAAGAAAAGACAATGTTAAAGAAACTCTAAGACAGAGTCATAGAAATGGCAAGTTTCTGCTAGTTTCCTTGTTATCTCTTTCCTTAGCTATAAGGGATGCAAATCAACTCTCACATGGAAGGAGTCAATGAAGAGGACTTGTAGCTGAGATTTGCTAACTCACATTTAAAACTCCTCGATTTGATGGGAGTGATGGTGGAAATACTTAGAAAAAGGTCCTGGAGATCTGTAGATTTCATAGTTAGTAGGGTGCAAGAAGCCCCATCTTGATCTCTTTTCTTTTGGCATTTATTTATCTCTTATTTGATTATAAGATCCTTTCTTATAAATGGACAGAGACTATTATTTGTTTTTATATATCTTAGGCATAGCTCTTAGATCCCATCTGGAAGGACAGAGGGATGGAAAGATAGGACGTGAATTAGTGGTGTCGGTCGACAACCAGAATCCAAACTTACCTATTGATTTCAGTAATTGAGAATTCTTATATCATTGAATGTGCCTGCCTTTAAAAATGTTCATTTTAGATCCAAATGTAAGTTATTTAAAAAGTACTATTAGCTCTCCAATTCTCCCCATACCAGTGATCCTATTCAAGAGGAATGGGTTAAATCGGAATTAACAGAATTTAACTGGGAATCAACCTGCTGCAGGATGTTGGAGGCGAGGAGAGGGGTTTGGTCACTGGGTCCAGCAGGAAGGACCTGGTCAGCAGGTCAGATCAGTTGGTAAACAGGGAAGCTAGACTGTGAAAATAACAAATAGGCAGAACCAACTCTGCTGACTCTTGCAAAGGAGCTTAGCTGAGCTGAGCTGCCAAGTATTGGAATAGATGACTAGGATAACAAGCTAACATGAGAGTAGTAGTCAAGACTTTAACCACTTATTACACGGTGCAAGCAAGAGGCTAAGCTGGGGAAAGCACCATTCCCTCTGTTCCATGTGTTCCAGGGGATGGGTGTACCAGTCAGTCAAGCTCAGATGAGTCAGTGTGGATGTGGACTCAGTTTCTGCTAGTTGCTTTATTTCCCCTTTCCTTAGCTGTAAGTAATGGCTGTGAATCAGCTTTTACATTGAAGGAGACAAGAAGGAGGACTTGGGAGCTGGGACCTACTAGCTCTGTCTGGTAGGAGTGATGGTGAAGATGCTAGGAAAAGGTCCTCCCTGCTGAAGGAGCCCTGAACAAAAGAATCCTGCAGCAGCAAAGAAATACTGAATCCTGAGTTAGAATGGAGAAAATGGTCCTTTCTCTTATCCTGATGAGGACATCTTAGCAAAGCAACTTGGGGAAGTCCTTGGTTGATCGAAGGCCCCAGGTAAGGAGGCCTCCAAATCAAGATGACTAGGGATGCAGATGTGCAGAAAAGCATGGCCAGGCAGGAGGGGCCTGAGTTTCTGACTGTAGCTCTCTGAGGAGGCTGTGCTGCAGAGACACAGTTCTGGTGTGGGAAGGGAAGCTTTTCCTCATGGGTTCTGCCGGATAAAGTCTTGCCTTTAAAAAATCACATGTAGAATTTGGGCCAGGAGCCAGACTCCTCAAGGACATCAATGGGACATAGACTCCCATCAGGACAGTGTTCAGAGAACCAGAACTTATCTAGGCTGTCTCCAGGATAAATAGCTATGTCAGCAGCTAAAGGACATTTAGTGAGGCCTGTCATGTATATATAGGTAGTGGATGCAGGTCTGCTTTTTTTTTTTTTTTAATCACTGTTAGAATGTTTGGGTTGGTCCTAACTGAGGAAGCTTGCTTGGGAAAACAGCACTATAGCTGTTTCAGCTGTTTGAAAGGACAATAATATGCTTGCCTGAGGTAGCCTGTATGTTTTTGTTGCATGAGTTTGGAAGAGAGGGAACATTCAATGTTGATTCAAAGTGTAGAATCACACACAGGCCTGTGCTTTCCTGCTTCTTTTCCTTAATGCTTGTGCTGTTTCTTTGTGTTCCTCCCCACCCCTCTCCACTGCCTAGCTTATTGCATTCCCTCCTGCAAGACTCCACCAGTCTTTCAACAACCCACACAGATGACATACGATTTTCAGGGAGATCATGTGGCAAGTGGATTGGTGATGGGACAGGAAAACCCCAACCCAGGGAGCCAAATCACCAGGGAGCCCTGGTCCTGCTCAAATCTGTGACCAGGGTAGACACTGTCCATTGATTGCATAATTTTCCCTTTGGAGCCTGAAACAGCTGCAGAACCCTAGTTGACTTCAGTAAACTGCTACCAGTTCAGTGAATGTGAAAGAAGAACCCTATTGCCACAGTGCCCTTCAGCCTTTGTTTCTCCTCGTCACAAGCAAACTCTCCTTTTTCTTTAATTCTTTCTAGAAATAGATATTCATTAATTATTGAGTATATATAAAATATGTATAAAGTGTAAGTAAAGGATCATATGACCTCAAACACCTGTGTATCCATCATCCAGTTTATTTATTTTTTGTTGTTGTTAACTGTTTTATTAAAATTTAATTCACAGACCATATGATTCATCCATTTGAGATGCACATTTCAATGATTTCTAGTATATTCAGAGTTGTGCAGCTATCACCACAATCAATTTTAAACATTTCATGACCCAAGAAGAAACCCATAGCAGCCTCCCTACCCCCCAACTCTTCCATTCCTTCCTAACCCTTCAGTCTTGTGTAGACACTAATGTACTTTCTGTCTCTACAGATTTGCCTACTCTGGACCTTCCACATAAATGGAATCATACTGCATGTGGCCTTCTCTTTCTGGCTTTTTTCAATTAGCATAATGTTTTCAAGGCTTATCCTTGGTCATTCATTCATTGTATGGATAGACCACATTCTCTCTGTCCATCAGCTGATGGATGTTTGAGTTGTTTCTACTTTGGAGCTATTGTAAATAATGCTGCTATGAACATTTGTGTACAAGTCTTTGTGTGGACATACATCATCCAGTTTAAATAAGAGAACATGAGTGTTGCCTTTGAAGTCTTGTGTGGACTCCCCTTTGCTTTCTCTCCCATTGAAGGTAGCGACTCTCCTAAATTTTGGGTTGTCTTAGTCCACTTGGGATGCTGTAACAAAATTCCATAAACTGAGTAGCTTATAGGCGACTGCAATATATTTCTCATGGTTTTGGAAGTTCAGATATTCAACATCAAGATATCAGCATATTCTGGGTATTTTGAAGGTCTGCTTCTGGTTTATAGATGGTGGGTATTTTCTTTTTTTTTTTTGGCAGTACTAGGGTTTGAACTCAGAGCTTCACGTTTGTTTGGTGAGTACTCTACCACTTGAGCCACTCCACCAGCCTTTTTTTATATTGGATATTTTTGAGATAGGGTCTTGTGAACTATTTGCCTGGGGTGCCTTCAAACTACGATCCTCCTGATCGCTGACTCCCGAATTGCTAGGATTATAGGCATGAGTCACTTGCGCGTGGCTACTGGTGTTTATTCACTGTGTCCACACAGCGGAAGGGGCAATTCAGTGCTCTTGGGTTTCTTTAATAAGGGCACTGATTCTAGTCATGACTGTAGAGCCCTACCTCCAAATGCCCCACATCTTAACACCATCACCTTGGTGGTTGGGATTTTAACCCATGAATTTTGGAGGGATACAAACATTCAGACTACAGTAGGTGTTTATAGTATTCTTGCTTTGTTGTATAGTTTTATTATACATTTACATTATTAAACAATACACAGTTTATAGTTTTGTGTGTTTTTGAACTTTATATCAATAGCATCTGACTGCATATATTATTTTTGAGGCTTAACCTTTTTTTACTTTAAGATAAATTGGATAAGATTCATTTATGTTGTTGTGATCAGATTTAATTAATTCATTTCTGCCACTGTTTAGTACTTCAGTGTATTAATATGTCAAATGTGTTTATTCCACCACTCATGACACTTGTATGAGTCTAAATTTTGGGATATTAAGAAAAATATTGCTATGAATCATCTCATACATTTCTGCAGGGTTTTTAACCCAGAGTGGACTTGCTGGGTCACAGGATATGAACTTGCTCAGCTTTATTAGAAAATAAATTGTTTTCCAAATCCGTTGCATCAATATACACTTCTGCTATGTGTACACGGTATTAATTTAAGTGACAATCTGATGAGGATAATGACAGTTAATTCGCACAGCACTCACTACATGCCAGGCACAACTCTAAGCACTTAACATATAAACTCATTGAATCTCAAGGCAACTCTGTCCTATTTGCTTCACATGCCTGCAACACCCAGAATCGTCTGACTCTTAAATTTTTTGGCCATCTAGTGGATGTAAAATGGTGCCTTACTCTCATTCTATATGTTTCTGGTTACTAATGAAGCTGAGAATCTCTCTCTGTTTTTTTTTTAGTGGTCCTGGAATTTGAACTCAAGGCCTCTTGCTTGCTAGGCAGGCACTCTACCACTTGAGTCACTCCACTAGCCTTTTTTTGTGATGTGTTTTTTTTGAGATAGGGTCTCTCGAACTATTTGCCCGGGGGCTGGCTTTGAACCACGATCCTCCTGATGATGTCTGCTTCCTAAGTAGCTAGGATGACAGGTGTGAGCCACCAGCACCCAGTTTAAGCATCTCATCATACGTCTGGTTCATATCTTTTCCTCGTTTTTAACTGGGTTCCCTTCCCATTATTCTTTAAATCCTAATAATTTTCTGTATTTTTAAATTATTGTAATTCACATCATGGCTTATATCTTTGATTCAATTGCAAGCTCCCTAAAGGATTGACAGTGTCTTAGATATTTGTGTTTACAGAGCCAAGCATTATAAATTAAACCTGGTCATTGCGCAAGGATATTTATTAAATGAAATCAGTACACAGGGTCAATTTTTGCCTTATAAAATGGTCCTCCTTCTCTCACCCCAGCCCTGGACATACACCCTAGAAGTAAACCGAATACCTGCTGGGATGTTGCAAAGGAATTCTACCTTGGGAAGGAAGTGAACTACGTAACTTAAGCTTCCCCTAGTTTCAAAATTTCCCAATATCTGGGAAAACCTCTGATCTACCCAGAAATGCTCCCTTTGTATTCTGCCTCTAAACCTTGACCAATTAGTTTCCTGAATTCCCTGATCATCTGCTAATGAAAAACAAACTTTATTGTGAAATACAGCACAGACATGTGGACAAGCACATAAGTAGAGATTATTTTAAAAATAACCTCTATTGTGATAGGAATTCAGCCTTTTGGTGAATTACAGAAGGTGGACAAATTATAGCCTCTTTTTGTAAATGTAGTTTTATTGGAACATAGTCTACTCATTTGTTCTCTTATTAGCTAGGACTGTTTCATGCTACAACTGCAGAGTTGAGTCATTGCAGCAGAAACCATGTGGTTTGCAAAGCTGAAAATATTTATGATTTTCCCCTTTGGATAAAAAGTTTGCCAACCCTGCTCTATAGTCTCACTTGTTAAAAAAAAAAAAAGAAATGACTGCCTCTATCTACTATGTGCTTTTACCCTCCCCAAAAAACTAGTCTAATGAATCTCTATTTGAGAAAAGGAAGTTAAATAATTATAACATTCAAAAATATTAAACTGTATAATCTATTTTAGTGAAATCTTAAGAGTAGCCAGAAACTAAACCCAAAGCAAATTATCTCTAAATCTTGACCTCCTTAAGGGTCTGCTGAATTGTATCAACAACATTTTATAACTAGAAGACTGGAGCAACCCAATAATTTTTTAGGTCACAGGGTGTAACTAATTGAATAGAAAAAGAGATCAACATCTTGAGATTATATCCCTGGAGAAGGTAACACCTGAAACAGATTGAGTTTTTTGATTAACTTATTCCTTAGTGAGTAGAGGGTAGCCATCTAAACAGATGAACAGAGCTAGGAGGAAATGGAGTAGAGCACACTTAGAAAGTGCATGTGTAAAATGCACCCCTCAACACACACACACACACACACACACACACGCATGCATTCACACACGCATCTAATGATTTGTGATCTTACTCAAAAACAAACCAAAACCAAAACGAGATGGCCACTGTCCATTGTTTTCTCCTTGAACACACAAGTTTTGGGCTTTAATTGTTTTCTACAACCATCAACTTCCCTGTAGCAAAACCAATTTAGTTTTCTTTGGACAATCTCATAAATAAAAATAAAAAGTAAGGAATAACTTAACTGCCTGTAGGGGAAATGCATCAGAAGACAGATGATGTATGATGTTCATTTTTAAAAATCCAGCTTAATCTTTTCTCCAAGCTGTATTTCAGTCTAAAGGTTTCTAATGCTGAGGAGGAGCTACCTTTTGTTTTGCTTCTCAGAGGCAGAGTGAGTTGAAATGTGAGAAAGCGATATACAATTCAAAACCTGATTGTACTGCCTCTCTCATCTCTTCCTTTCCAATTAAAAAAATTATATTAAAAAAACACATTGGTTTCAGATTTGCATTTAAAGAATGTTTAGGGGATGTCTGAGTGAAAAACTGAACACTTTAAAATAGTCTTTGAAATATTTGTAGAGTTATTTCTCCTTCCCCAAAGGAGCAAGTACTGTAAGTGCAGCTTTTTGGAAATATACTCCCTAAAAGGATCTGTGAGACTCAGTCTGAGATCAGGAGACCATAGACCTGAACTGAAACCGTCATCTGAGAGAAGAGGGAGCTGGTGCACTTGCATGTGGATGCATGTTTCTGTTATCATGGTTTGTTCTGTATTCTTTATCAAAGCAGGTGTAAGTGATACATGGCAGTAGACACAGTGGTTGGTGATAACCCTTGTCATCAAACAGATTTGGGCTCAATTCCTGCCTGTGTCCATTGCTTCATAAACATGTTGTTCATTCTCTCAGAATCTCAGGTACCTCACTTGAAAAATGAAAATAACACTAATCCCTACCATAGTGCTCTTTTAAGAATTAAACAGTACATATGAAAATTTTGAACTTGGAATGTAGTAAAGGAATAAGAGAAAGACAAGCCCAGCCTTCATGTGCTTGTCAGTGACTGCTGTGCTAGGGGTAAAGCCACTTACCTTAGTCCTGATTTTTTTTTTTTTTGATTACCATTCCAACTTGTTAGCAAAAAGAACTTTTTACTTGTTTTTTTTTTTTAAGAAAAAAAAAATGCAATGACTTTCTCCCAGCTGTGTGTATTCAAGCACCTGTGCTCTATACTGCAGCCACTGAATTTGCTTAGCAGTGGATGAATGTAGGCAGCACTGAGAAAGGAGCCAGGAAGGTTAAAAGGTAGTAGCACCCAGTGAGGGCTTACTGTATGCCAGGTACTGGTTATTCGTGAATTAGTTCCTTTGGTCCTCAGAAAACCCTGCAAGGCAGCGGTATCTTCATCCTTGTTATACAGAAGGGGAAATGGAAGCACAGGAGGTAATGTCTGAATTTCACAGCCAGGAATGAGTAAGCCCAGGACTCCAGGCCAGGCTCAAGCCTCCTCTGGGCCTGTCCTGATGCTCGGATTTCCCCAGCCTGACTCTGGGCGGTGACTGAAGTGGTTACTGGAGCTGGGACTTTCAGAATCAGCTCGAGGGCTCTCTGCAGTTCTCCAGCCCCACCCTAGAGCTCCAAAAAGAGAATGCTTTCGTTCTGATCCATCCCAGAAATTGAGCATTAGAAATGACCCGGGGGTCTGGCTGCCTGGGAATAGGTGAGTTTGTCACTTCAGCGTACTTTTCTTTCTAAACCTTTCACTGGGGGACAAAGGGGTAAGCTTTAGTAGAATTGCTGGAATCTGTTGAGGTATTTTTTTGGAATCCCTGTTTAGATGAAATTTACAATGTGAAGAGGCTCTTTAAAATTATAAAAATGAGGGTAGCCTTTAACAGTTAGACTATGGGCTAATTTTAAGGTATCTGCTTTAGTTTCTCTGCGTTAAGGGCAACAAATGCTAGCTAGTTTTTTAGGTGTCTTACCTATCCTCACCCCTCCCTTGTGTGCTCTCGACGTGTTCAGATTTAAATACAAATGTCCACGGCAGGTTTATTTGTAATAACCCAAAACTAGAAACAACCCAAATGGCCATTTGGATATGCATGGATAGATAAACTGTGGTCTACTCATAAAATGGGACACTCCTTAGCAATAAAAAGGAGAGTTCCTGACATGTACCTCAGCCTGGACAAATCTCAAAATAAAAGAAGTCCTGTAAAACAAGACCAAAAAGGATGCCAGGGGGTGTGAAGGAGGGGGAGGAGGGGGAGGGGGTTGGAGAAATGTGGAGGGTGACAGAGATGTCCACTGTCTTGGTTGTGCTGATGTTACATGGGTATATACATTTGTCCAAATTTATTTGCATTTTACTAAGTGAAGTTTATTCTAAACCCGCCTTACCTCAATAAAATGATTGCAAAAAGAAAAAAAAAAAATTTTAAATCCTTTTCACTTTCAGGCCCACCTGCTAGTCACTTAATCTTTTTGTTCTTGTTTTACAAATACTAACACAACACAAGACAAGCTAACATCTTTTTCAAAGAATTCCTGGTCTTTTCCCTTGCGAGTAATTTTTCCTTGCAGCCTAAATTTTGGAGGGTTGACTGGGGATGAGAGGAAGGTGAGCAAAGATGTTGGGATGTAAGAAAAACATTCAGGTTCTGATATCTAAAGTAACCATTGCTTACCAAATGGGTCTTTGATGGACAGACAGAAATCAATCCAGTTTTAAAGTTAAGGAACCCTAAAGACAATTTTGTTCTCATTTTTGCAACTAAGGAAGATAAAGAAAAGCAACTTAGTGTTACAGCTAGGACTGAAAACCAGGTCTCCTGATCTCTAATCCTCTGTTTATTTTTTTTTATACTGATGTTTTCTGGGAAGAGCAAGAAGCCAGGAAGAAGAGGCAGCCCTGGGAATTTTCCCTTGACTGGGATAGAGAGCCCTAACACTCAGGTTACCTAATTTTAAGATTTCGCCATAAAGAGATTCCATAAGCTAGAAGCGTTTTTCTAACTTTTTATGTGGTTAAAGGAAAAAGTTGCCTCTCTTATGGACAAAATTTGGCAATAAACAGTATTTTTATTTTGTAATATTGTTGCTTGAGATTCAGAGTTATGATTTTAATCCCTTTCTACCCCCTCACACAAAGTAAATTTTATCATCTATAAAGAGTATAAGATTTCTCTATATTAATATTCCCATTCAGCATTTGTGATTCACTGTCTTAATACTTTATGTTCTAGAATGTTCTTGTGTTACCATTGCACAAGGTTCCCTCAAGCTATGGAACTGACACTCTTCCTTGACTTTACAGGGCAGCACTTACAGTTTCTGAAACTGTTTTCCTTCTTCTTTGCCACAGAAAGGAGTGTTGATGGACTCAGATGGAGGCTTTGGTGGCAAATGAGAGTGGATGTATGCTTAAGTTTTCTCTGACATCTTGAAGAACTGGAAAGCAATGTGACTCACAAAGGCAGGCAGCATAGTTAAATGGACGCATATGGAAAGGAAAGATTATAGCAGTCTATTCTGGAATACTGTTGTCTTCTGCCCCCAGGAAGATTCAGACACAAGGATCTTAGACAAAATTCAGAAGAGGCAACTCCCATGAGCCTCTTCTCCTGACCTATTCTGGGGCTGCCTTTCCCATTGGAGGTTGTGTGGAGTAGAGAAAAGAACACCAGCCTGAAGACACAGGCTCATGGGACCCCAACCTCCACCCCGTGATTTGGAGCAGATAATGTTACTCTGTGGCCTGAAGTCCTTTTATTTATAAACTTGCCTTAGGACTTAGACCAGGGGTTGTCAGTCCCTCATCAGTTGGGGAGTTTTTGTTTTCCCAACCTTTTTTTTAAAAAAAGGATTAAAATCTACAGAAATGTCAGAAGCACTTTATAGTGAACACCCACCACCCAGATTCTGCCTTCAAACATTACCACCCTTAGAGTAAACATGTATCTTTAGTCAAGTATCTAGTTATCCATTCGTTAGAGAGCCTTTGAAACACATACTCGCTCTCTCACATTTGAAATATATGCCTCTGGGGTTAGGGAGGGTGAAGAAGGGAGATAGGAGATTTCTCTTTTTTGGGTTGTTTCAGATTTGCAGTTTTAACTGTGAATGTGTATCACCTCTTCTGTTGCTAAAACCCCACCGGAATATAATAAATGCAGATACTCATAGCACCAGGGTCTCCAGTCCCCCAGAGAACAGGCCTGGGTTGGGGCGTCTGTATTTTTTAAAGTGTTGCCAGGATTAAAATCACCAGGCCACACAGTCTTTAAAGTGTCCCTGAGGTTTACTATTCCGAGAGCCATGAACTCTCTTTTATGGCCAACCTAAAACTCCACTCTCTAACAGATGGGCTCAGTTTCCCCTCCACTGGTCGGTTGCGGGTTCCTCCTGTTCACACCAGGCAGGCGGGCAGTGCTGCAGAGCCATGAGCTTGCAGCCAGCAGAAGGAATGTCCCTGTGTAGGTAGAGCAAGCTTCAGATTCTGTGATGCAGCCTTACTTCTTAGCAGTTCTTTCTAAAATTCTCATTGATTCAACTATGGCAACTGTTTCAGACCTTCATTCTTAAGTCTTAAAGCCCCTCCTTTGCCCCTTTTGCCATAAATGATTTCCTAGCAGCTGTTCTGAGTGGCTCCCCAGTTGCACTGCATTGGTTCAGCCCAGATTTCTCTCCAGGGGAACATTTTCTAAGCCCCACGTGTGGTAGGTGTGCCAGACTCCCAAAACATTCTGACCTTTCCTGTTTGAGATGCTTTTCACGGCCGCTTCTCACCTGTGCACTGTCTTCTCCACATGGGTCCTACTCATTTTTGTGTAACACGTATGCAGTAGATGCTTACTGTATAGGTTCTAGATATTTGTCCCTCCACATCAGTGATCTATGCCATGTGAATTTTTTTATAGTCTTAATGGGACTTTTGTGACCCTAAAAGACTATTTGTTTTTACCAACCTTTAAATTAACATTTAGTTTGTTAAAGTTACAAATTCAAAAACCTAGTCATTTAATTTATAAATCCTGCTTTTCAGTTTCTAATTTATAAATGTTAATAGTTACATACAAGGAATGTGTTGGTTGTTGTTTGGCTTCATTTAGTTAATTAAGTTCCCCTAAAATATTTTAATGCATTAATAATTTTGATATCTTTTAAAAACACTGCCTAGCAAACAAAATAGTCTTAATTCTTATAAATCTAGTAATTTAAAACTCTGAACACAATGAAACTTATGTTCTCCTAAACATTCCAATATAACAAATTTAGCAAAATTCTACCATACCTTTTAACTTGGAATCTTATAAGTTTCAGTTACTCAACCATACAGTTTAATTATAATCATAATGCTTATTTGTTAGATACTGTCATATGTCAAATTCTCTTGAAGATTTAAAATACTTTCACTACCAAAAATAAAAAATACTAGCCAGGAGCAGTGGCTCACATCTATAATCCCAGCTACTCAGGAGGTGGATCAGGAGGATCATGGTTTGAGGCTGTGGCAAAAAGCATAAGATCCTATCTGAAAAGTAACCTAAGTCAAAAGGACCTGGAGTTGTGGCTCAAGTAGTAGAGTGCTTGCCTCGCAAGTATGAGGACCTGAGCACTGCTCCCCCCACCAAATATATATTGATTAGACATACTTAATTAATTATAGTATTTCCATGCATTGCTGAGCTCTCCTGTGCTCACATTTACTAACTGGGGAAATAATTCTTCTGTCAGCTATGTAACTATTTTGCTAGTTCTTGAGGTTTAGAGCTGCAGGTGTCCAGTTGGGATGGATTTTTCTTACACCAACCTGGGATATGTAGACCTGTCTTCCATAGGAATTGTGCTGGTGAGATCTCTGAATTTGTTTACCCACATGCAGTGGTCTCACAGATTCTGTGATTCTTTGGATTCTGGTTTACTGTCTCTTGTCTGATTGAGGTTTGTGATCATCTACCTAGGTTTCTTCACTACTACATTGGATTTAATTACTCTACTTGTTACTTGATTATATTCCCTTTTTGCCACAACATTTTTTAGAAATTTGAATAATGTCTTACTGTATTGTGTTAATTCTAATGACAGTTAGTAATTGTTTTGCTACAAAGGGCCCCTTTCATTGTCCCCTTCCATAGATGCACGTTTTAGAAGACTATTAAAAGTACAACATTTAGTGAATGGTAATTAATTTGCGATCACTTTCTTTTGGTTAATGAATGACAAATTTAGCTGCCTATCAGAGTGTCTTATCAGCATGGGATAATCATTGCTACAAAATGGGTCAATATAATTCTAGTCAAAGGGAAATAAATCATTTCTGTTCGTGTGCAGCCTGATCTGAGGCAAATGAAATACTTTTTGTTAGACTTATTGGAAAACTGGATATGGCTCTTCTGACTCTGATTATGTTCTTTGTGGACCTCAGTTGGAAGACCAAAATATAATCTTACTGTTGACTGGCCGTCCCTCCTTTCTCAAAGGCTGGCTCATCTAGTCTCTTCATCTTCCTGGTATCTTTCTTATTCATTTTTTACTTTCTACATCTGTGCTCTCCACCCCTCACTGTCTCTTCTCTTTGGCCCGTAAGCATCTCATATTTGGCTCATGTTAATGAAACCCATGCTGGACTTTATTCCTCTCTCTAACAATTATCTCATCTGATCCAATGCCCATCAAGCTTTTTGAATGTGGCCCATTGAAAGTACCTATTCTTTCTCCCTTTACTTAAAATAATATAGCTTCCTTTCTTCTTCCTTACTCTTCCCTGTTAAAGGTCACTGGATTAGACTTAAACAGCATGGGTTCCTCTTGGCATTTTCTAGTCTATTGCCTTTGCGGGGGGAGGGCAGGAGGGTGGGAATCTGCTTCTTTGACTTCTATGTCACAGCATTTCTTTGCTTCTCTTCTTTTCTCTCTGACCAGCCCCTGGCCATTTTCTCTAACTCCCCTTTCTTATCGGGCCAAGGGAACATAACGAGGAACACAGGCTGAGGAGTCAAAGATACCTGGGTTTGAATGTCAGCTTTGTCATCACCAGCTATGTGACATTGGACAATGCCACACTTTGCTGAGCTTCAGTTTCCTTATCTGTAAAATGAGAACAGTTGCAGCTCACTTACATGTTGTAAGGATTAAAATGTGTGAACATAGGGTCCAGTTTTGTGATGGAATTTTATAGACTTTCTTCTCTTTGTAGTTGCTGCTAACATGGGTATTACCCAAGGTTTAGCAAGGCATCCTCTGTTCCCATGATACAGCCAGCTTCCATTCTGTGTAGTGACTCCACAGTTGTTGTCACATTTGTGTGTTTTTTTCAGCCTCTGGACTCATTTCTACCAATGTGCAATTTTCTTTGTCTAGATATCTCATCAATCTAAGATTCAGCATGACTCAAGCAGTACTCAGCCTGTGATTACTTCCTTGGTTAACAGAATCTCAACCCTCCTAGTAGCTCTGAGGTTGGAGGCTCCCTGTTTTTTCCTTCCTTCTCCCTTCTATCCACTCAACCCGTGTGTATTGTGCAGTCTGTTATGGGCCATTCACTGTACTCTGCACTTAGGATACAGTGAAAAACAAGTCAAAGGTGGTGTGAAGTGTGAGGCCAGGGTCAGTTTTTAGGGAGGATGGAGGTTGCTATGATGGTGAGAATACAAAGTGCAGCGGGGACATTTCAGAGAGTTCCCAGCTGAGTTGGGATGAGGTAATGGGCCACACTTAAATTTCTTCCACTCTAAGCCACTCCATTTCTAGTGGAGTCTTTAAATTTTATAAATGGAATGTCTTATTTCCATCCCTTTTTCTCCATTCCTACCACAACTGTTTCATTCAGTTCAAGTATTCCAGGAACACCAGTTATAGCCAGGTATCCTAAGAGTATCTCATATCTGTCTGTAGTCTACCTACCTTTTTTTATAATCCATCTTCTAAGCAACCACTAAGGTCACTTCCTAAGTCCTAAATCTGACTATCTCTCTGCTTTACTTAAAAATCCTTATTGGCTATAGCCATCAAGATTCAGTATAGGAAACAGAACTCACTCTGGGTATTTTGATCAAGAAAATATTTAATGTGGGGGCTGGGGATTCTGAAATCAGAGGAGGCTTAGAGGACCAGGAAAAAGGGTGATGTACAGAGTCTACCTCTCTGGTCTCTACTAGAAGTCAGGAGTTAAGGAACTTCTAGTCATAACTGCTACTCATGGTCAGGAAGTGAATGATGCTGTATTACATTGTTAGTCAGCAGGTCATTACTGTGATAAAATATCTGAGATAATCAACTTAAAAAGAGGAATGATTTATTTTGGCTCATAGATGCAGAGGTGGCAGTCTGTGGTTAGTTGGCTTTATTGATTTGGGGCTTGTGGTGAAGCAGTACGAGTACATAGCAAAGGAACCTTTCACCTCATGGCAGCCAGGAAGAAGAGAGAGAGAGAGAGAGACCCTTCAAGGGTATGGCTGCAGTGACCTGACTTCCTTCTACTAGGCCCCCACCTCCTAAAGGTTCCCCCACCTCCCAATAGTGCCACAGGCTGGTGACTAAGCCTTTAACACAGGCTTTAAGGGACATTCAGGATCTTAAGGACAGTCTTACCTTCCCTCACTCAGAAAGATAATGGACCCTGGAGTAGTGCTACAGAGAAACCTCACATCACTCTGATCTTATCAAAGTGGAAAACAGATAACAAAGGACAGGAAGATTATCTGTCTCATTTCCACCTTCCAAATCTCATGCAAGGGCATCGAATTCACTGAGTATAGCTTCAAAGAGTATGGTCGATGTAGGTTTTAGCTTGCCAGTGTCTACCTTGGAAAGGAGTCTAGGAGGAGGAACAAGGAATGGCAGGTGAACAATGCATTCCGTCGCCTCCAACCCACCAGGCTTTCTGCTGCCCAAAATGCAATCTAACATTCAAAGCTGTGTGCTGGTTTGTCACTGCCCAACGTTTTTCGCTTAACCCCTTGTCTTGATCCATTTACAATGTCTCTGACAGGTGCATATTTTGATGAATGCATGAATGAACAAATGAGTCCATGCCTGACCCAGTTCTCTCTTCTGGCTATCACTTTAGCAGAGATGGACTGTCCTAACTTCTGATACCTGCTGAAATCCTTCCCCGTCCCCTTCCCCCACCCCCTTTGGGCCTCTAACAGCTTATCACTATCGAATAACATTGGATGGAGCTATGCACATTATATATATTATATATAATAAATAAATATATATTATATAATATATATAGTGAACTTCTGGGAAACAGTAACTGGTTTCTTCACTAATCGGGCAACCCCCCACATCCTTATGCTTTATTCACCACTTCCTCATCATTTTCTCCACATATTGTGACTGCAATTCTCTTCTTATAAGGATATGCATTTTCTTCCCTTTTATTTTCCTGTAATTGCAGTTGAAATTTGATGATTTATAGATGTAGTGAAATTTATTGTAACTGCTTCTCATCCCCATCTCTCAAATCCCTTTTCTTCTCCAGATGTTTCTACTTTACAAGACAACTAAAATTCCTAAAAAAACTACCTAATCTTCAGGGAACTAACAAGAATTAAATAGACTTAGTTTTTTAGAGCAGCTTTTGCTTCACAGTAAAAGTAAGCAGAAGGTTCAGAGATCCTTATATACTCCCTTCCTGTACACAGGCACAGCCTCTCCCACTGTTAATATCCCCCATCAAAGTGGTCCATATGCTATAACTCATGAGCTACACTGAAACATCATTATTACCTAGAGCCCATAGTCAATCCATCCATTAGTCTTTACTCTTGAAGTTGTACATTCTGTGTGTTTGGACAAATTTGTAAAGAACTGTATCCATCTTTGTAGTATCATACAGAATATTTTCAGTGTCCTAAAAATTGTATTTTCTCTGCTTATTCAGCTCTTCCTCCTTCTTAACCCTAGCATCTGATCTTTTTATTGTCTTCATAGTTTTGCTTATTCTACAATGTCATATAGTTGGAACCATATATTATGTAGTCTTTTTCAGATTGACTTCTTTCACTTGGTGATGTAAATGTAAGAGTCCTTCCTGTCTTTTCATAGCTCATAATTTTTAGTGTTGAATAGTATTGTGCTGTCCTGATGTACTATAGTTTATGTATCCATTCACCTTGGTTGCTTCCAAGTTTTAGCAACAGTGAATCAAGCTGGTATCAACATTCACATGCAGGTTTTTGTGTAGATGTAACCTTTCAGCTCATTTGTGTAAATACCAAGAGCATCATTGCTTGAAGCATATAGGAAGGGTATAAGTAGGCTTTTTTTTTTCAAGGAATTGCCAAACTCTCTTCCAAAGTGACTGAATACCTCCAGCAATGAGATTTATTTTCGTTGAAGGTTCAAACTCCTTAAAAATGCATAAAAGGAAAAAATCCGTCCCTACAAAGGTGTTCAATGTTCACTGTATGACCTAGCTTCATTTTAACAAAAGATGAGATGTCATGGTCCTTTAAAATGCTCATTCTGCTTTCTTCTCTCTGCTCAATTTATAGAACTTGAAGTTGGTTGCTAAGAAATGAGGGGAAATTCTACAGCAATAGCAGACGACCTAATCACCTTTGTAGCACTGATATCATAGTTGATTCTTGATTTTCTGCTGATGGAGCAGCAATGTTGGAAGAATGGGAGACACAGGTGTTCTTCTGTCACCTTCACACAGCATATCAGGCCAGGTCCATGCAATCACTTAGATAGGCTTGTTGGTTTGAAGGAGTAGTTCTTTGTGTGCTAATGGTCATTGCAGCTATATGCAGAGGAATTTTATTTATTCTAGTTTTTTGTATGCATCATAGGTGGGAAGGAAATTGGATAATCCTGGGACTAGTGTGGAGGGTCTTGCCCTATTACCTGAAGCCACACCCCTTCTTGTAGTGGAGCTTGTGGGTTGGGGCAGACCATCTGGCTGCCAAAAAGCATCAACACCCATTGGTAGTCCCACTCTCTGCACTGAAATTCTGTACTCAAGAAGATGGTGTTCTTTCCCCTCCCAATTTACATGCTAATGAAAATTTTCCAAGAAGTCCTTTCTGCTACAGAGACCCAATAGCCTTTCCTCTGCTGTGCAATTCAAAGCAGAAAGTATGTTTGGAATGCTTTAATCCCCCAGGTACCTCAATTAGTCAGGCTAGCATTAAAAGCCAGGAATTTCAGAGGATGAATCCTTATAAATTAATGCCTGTGGTGTTTGATAATCTCAAGGCAAAGGAGAAATTTTAGATTTAATTTTTTTAAGTGAACTAATTAGAAATCAGCTCAGAAAGTTTTTTTTTTTTCAGTGCTTTGAGCCAAAGGATTTTTTTCTTTTTGCCCAATCATATTCAAACTGTTTCCACTAATATCCACTAAGCATCCATAGATGCCAGGCATCAAAATAACTTGATAGGTTGAAAAGATAGGTAACATACCTTTCATCCCTCAAAAGCTACACATAGTCTAGTAAGAGAGCCAGATACACAGAGAAGCCTAGACTTTTTATAACCATTTATTTAAATGCTTCCTGGGAGAATTTATCCCTGGGGATACAAACATGAATAAAACTCAGGATTGGAACTTCTCTGAAGGAAGCACATAATAAGACAGTTGTAATACTGTGCGATCCATGCCAAGACCTGGGAATGGTTTAACTCTATTGGGATGTAGGGAGGGAGTGTCAAGGAATGCTTCAAAGGGAAGGGAGATGCGAGTTTGACCTTGGAGAATAAGGAGTTCACAAGTGTTTCAAGGCTAGCCTAGACAAAGAATGTTAGAGATCCTATCTCCAAGAACAACTTGGGCCTGTATTCCCAGCTATGCAGGAGGCAGAGATAGGATTGTGGCCCCATGCAAAAAGTGGGAGATGTGAGACCTTCTCTGAAAAAAATAGCTAAAGCATAAAAGGACTGGGGCTATACCTCAAGTGGTAGATTGCCTGCCTGTGCCAGGACCCTGAAGTTTTAAACAGTTTGGTGAGTTCTGGAATTATGAGGTTTAGGACATAAATGCGTGGAGGGAGGTAAGTGGGGAGTGATGGTAAGAAGAAAAGGAGGAGAGCAATCATGGGCTGTCATGGGCTAGGGTCAGGAGCCCCCTTCATCCTGCAAAAGGTAAGAAGCAGAGAAGAGTTCTCCATAGGGGAAAGTATGATGGCATCTTCATTGAACCAATTTGGGTTACAAAACATAACCCAAAATGTCACATTGTGACGTAATGGAAATGTCACAATGAAATCCCCTACATAGCTATCTTATACAAACAAAAATGTCTTTATTCAAAAACGGAGATCAGGAAGGTAAAACAGGTCCCGTCTGGGGTGGGGGGGTTGATACCAATGGGATGGGGGAAGATATAAGGAAAGGGTGTAGGAGGGTGAATATGGTGAAATACTATGCACTCATGTATGAAAATAGAAAAATGAGACTTGTTGAAACTGTTCCAGGAATGGGGGGAGCAAAGATAAATGAGAATGATGTAGGGGTGAACTCAACTATGATATATTGTAAGAACTTTTGTAAATGTCATGATGTACCCCCAGTACAACAATAATTAAAATAATAACAACAACAAAAAACCTCCCAGGAAGCAATGCCAATGGTGGACAGAACAGAGTGAAACTTACATTAGCCCTGGGGAGAGCTGGTAGCAAACTGGCGCAGTGACTGTGTATTGAAGGTGGAAGGAAGAAGAAAATGTTCAGGAGGTAATATGGACATGAAGATGATATAAACATGGTGGGATGACACTGAAGTTTCTAGCTGTACTATGAAGTGACCAAAATAGTTATCCATGTAAAAAATTTCAACAAATATCATTTTCTTTGGGCCACAGAGTAGATAGTGATGCATTTAAGTAGAAAGAGGAAAGTCAGAGGAAGAGCAAGTTTGGAAGAAAAAGACCATTTAGTATTGGGTCTAGGGCATGTTTATCCATTTAAAAAGTACCTATTTTTCTATTTCCTTTAATGGCAAAATTCATATGCCTACTTGGTAGATTGGCACGCTATGGCTAATTGAAAATACTCTAATTGAAATGAAACCTTCATACATTATACAGGACGGCCATAGTTATTTATTTATTATGCTTATGCAAGGCTGGGCTAATCGGAAACAGAAATGATGTGGTCAGGCTCTGGGGGAGTTTGTATATCTTGGTTTTGATATAGTTCCCTGGGAGGAAAGAGAAATTGCCTAGATTCCTGGGCTCCCAGAAACCATTTGTTCTAGTTGATGCTTCAGAGATCTAGGACCTCCTTATACATTTTTTTCCAGAATGGGGCAATTGTAGCATAAACTAAGGGAAGGAAAATATGAGATAAGGATCCAGTGGACCTCCTGATTTATTAACTAAACATAATTTCACATTTGTGCTCAGTACTTCAGTATCAAGATACCATTCTTTATCATTTCTGTTTCTATGAGGGCAGGAATTGGTGTGCTATTTGTAGATTTCCTTGTCCCTGAATAACATTTTAATGTATGTTGATAAGTTACACATTATTAAATATCTATATAAACATTGTTGCACTATCCTGGTTTCCATATTAATTGACCTTCAACATTTTATTCCCATTCAACAGTCAAAGGTAATTGGAGCTTTGTACAGAGGTAAAGAATGCAGGAAGAGTTGTACAAACATTGGTCCTGCTATAAATATTCAAGAAGTCTATATGGAATATGTATCAAATTAGGCTCTGAGGACCTAGTAAGGAGCCTCAAAGAAACAGTCCTTGCTAGTGGAGTATGCATTAAAGTACAGAAGGTAGACAGTAAACAAGCAATCAAATAAACAAGGTGGTTAGAGATAGAGATAACTGTTATGAGAAAAATGAAAAGAGAAATGTGCAGGAAAATGACTGGTAGGACCAGAGAAGATTTTCTGATGAGGAGACACACCAGGATCTCAGGAAGAGGGGTTCCAGGCAGAGGCAACAGAGAAGACTCTGGGGTGGGAACGAGCTTGGCAGTTTCAAGAAGCGGAAAGAGATCTTATTCCACCTCTCCAGAGACAGGTTGCATATACATGCTCCATGTGAATGTTAATACATAACATTGATTTTAAATGTAAAAAATCTTCAGTTCCAAATAGTCAGTTTAAAGTGTTATTTGTGGTACACAGATTGTTTCAAGGAAAAGCGTTTTCTAAACGTTTGGTTTTAATAGAATCAAGAAAGTTTTAGTTCATCAATGGCCCAGAAATGCTGCAAAAGAATTTTGAGGGACAATAACAATGTCATTTTTAGCATATAACTCAAAGAATAGAGTGACATTGTTACAACAAAAGTCATGCAAACTCATGTGTCAAATACTTGCAGGTATCAAGTAGGTGTCAGGTTAAATAATTGGGTAATTTTCACCTTCCAAGATGAAAGACACTCAGATGGACTGACTTTGGCAATGAGTAATATCATTCATAGAAACATACAGTGTAAAAGGCTACATTCTTATGATGTGATATGTTTTAGAAACATTTGCTTTTATACGATTAACAGAATTATAATAAATATATTGGATCTTTATCTGGAAAAAAAAGAAACAGAAGGAGGGCATATATTTATGAGACATAAATAGATATTGTAGAGTTAGAGAAACATGGCTACCTTTTCCTGGCTGTGATGGTTAATCTTGATGAACTGGATCAGATAGAGAGATATCTAAGAGATTAATAAAGTGTAGTTCTGGGTGTGTCTGTGAGGACATTTCCAGAGATAATTATCATGTAGGGCAGCCACTGGGAGGGAAAGACCTAACCTGAATGCTGGGTGACACCATCCAATAGGCTAGTGGCTTGGATAGAACAAAATCAGAAGAAAGAGGAAGCCCTCCAGCTCAATTTCATCTTCTCTCTGCTTCCTGGTCACCATGAGGTGAGCAGCTCTGAACTCCCACATACCCCTACCATGATGTCCTGCCTCACCACAGCCCAGGAACTCGGGAGTCAAGTGACTGTGGACTGAAATAATGAAGCCAAAATAAATCCTTTGCCTGTTAAATTGTTTTTCTTGGGCATTTGTCACAGTGACAAAAAGTCTGGCTATCACACCGACCACTCATGGAATGCTAATTAGATTCACAAATATAATAGAAGTACATATGCTATATATCAATACACATACATACCCAGTCTCATTCAACAACATAGTAAGGTAGACATTGTCATTCCAGCTTCCTAGATGAGGGCCTCAGGTCTCAGAAACCAGGTCTACATAGCCAGACAGTGGCAGAAGTGGGATTTGAGTCAGGGCCTTCAGAGTCTTTCCACTTTGCCCCAACTGCAGGCCAACAGGAGTGAAGCACGACTCTGGAAATGACTTCTGTGCCATCATTGGCCCCTAGGCCAGATTGCATAGGAAAACTCTCTCAACAAAGTTTGTGATGGCTTTGATAGATAGCAACAGCTCTAAAATAGTGATGACAACAGTGAAGATAGCTGTGCCTACTACTACAGAATTGTGTAGTTTGTATTTTATTTATCATCCAGTACCTTATTTATAGCTTGGAAGAGCCCTTAATAATAAGCAGGACACATTTTCTTCTCATGTAGGGTATGAGACTGCCCAAAGTGATGCAGGACCCAGAGCTGGGATTTGGCTCTTCTGATTCTAATTCAAAGTCCTTTTCTTAAGGAGAAGATGTATATGGCTAATAAATTTACAGTCCTGCAAACTTTCCAGATAACGGTTTTTACTTTCTTCAAGTGATTTTGATTATAAAGAAGAAGCATAAGGCTGGATGTGGTGGATCCCAGCTACTTGGGGGGCAGAGATCAGGAGGATCGCTATTTGAGGCCAGCCTGGGTAAAAAGTTCACAAGGCACCCATCTCAACCAATGTCTGGGTGGTATAGCATGTGTCTATCACCCTACTTAACACAGGAGGCTGAGACTGGGAGGATCATGGTTCTAGGCCAGCCCAGGCAAAAAAGTTTGAGACCTCATTTCAACAGAAAAAAGCTGGGTGTGGTAGTTCACACCTGTCATCTTACCTGCAGCAGGAAGCCTGACTAACATAGGAGGATTGTAGTCTGGGCTGACCTGGGCAAAAAGTGAGGTCCTGTCTCTAAAATAACCAGAGCAAAAAGGCTGGAGGTGTGGCTCAAGCAGTAGAGTACTTGCTTTGCAAACATAAGACCCTGAGTTTAAACCCTAGTACCTCCAAAAAAAAGAAAGGAAGAAGCATAAAAGATGGACTCACCTATTCTGTAACTCACTGAGCTCCTATTCTGTATCAGACACTTGGAATATCAAAGAATCTTGATTAAATAAGTTAAGAGGGACTAATTTAATATAGTGTGTTTGTTATTTATGTTTGATCATACAAGACTAGAAAAATGTGATGGAAATACAGAGAAGTGATTAAATCACCTTGGGGAATTTGATGTCTTACCAAGAAGATGACACTGCACTGGGCCTTGAAGGATGAATAGTAGTTTTTCCAGGAGTCAAGCAAGGAAGGTCATTCTAGGAAAAATGGATTACTGCAATCAAAGATGCAATGTCTGTGGACAAGTGATAGGTTTAATGAGGGCTTGAGGTATAAAGGAAGTAATGGTGGGAGATGATGCTAGAATGTAAACTAAGGTCAGATTGCAGAGGGCCCTGCACATCAGGCTCAGAGCTACATTCTGGGTTTGTTAGCAAGGAAAGGACATGATTATATTTGCTCTGTTTTAGAGAGAAAATGCTAATGTCAAGGGGAGGTTGGCTTAGAACTGGGGCAAGGTTGGGAGCCATTGTGATAGTTTAGGATGTAATCCCTAATAGAGGTTGAGAATAAACCTATAGTGATGAGATTTAAGGACTAATTCAATGTGGAGAATTTTAGGTGTACACAATACTATTTCTAACATCTATACACACACATTCACACACACTCACACATACACACTCTCATGCACACACACACATACATACACACTCATACTCATTCCTTTTTTTGGTTTCCCCAGACTTAACCAAATTCTCTATGACTCTATATCAGACATTGACTTATTTCTCTATCTTTAAAAAAAGGAGAAAAAGTTACAGGACGGTGGTCTTATGATTTTTCCTGTGTGATTTGATCTTTGATATCCCATAGGACTCTTCTGACTGAGGAATGCTGAGTGCAGACAAATTTTGAAGACTTGGATGCTGTGATTACGTTCACGTACTTCAGATGCCTTTTATGTATTTGGAACTGTTGTTGCATATTTGAAAGACCGCCTACTAAGCACTTTGAGAAATTATTCTCAGTCAGTGAGTGACCTCTGCTAAAGAAACATTAGCAGTTCAACCTCTTTGCTCTTCATTTCAGACCTCCCACTGAAAGCTGAAGGAGAGTTTAGATATTAGATAAGACCACACTTTAATGTTTGTGTCAGTGCCACACTATTCTGGAACCTCATTCTGGTCTTAAAAGGTAATTGTATGTTCAGAACTGAGAAAAATAAATCAGCACATCCAATTGTTTCCTCTAAGTTACATGCATCAAGAACTCATTTCTGTTGCATAAAAAGGTTTGCGTTTTGTCTCTGAGGTAAAATGAGTTTTTCTGCTTTAACTTTGTGCTTTCTCATTCCTACTTCACTCAAATTCATGTAACCATGTGGGAAGGCTCCCTGCATAGTCTCATGCATTTAGTCAGAAAGAATTCTTGGAGACTGGGGATAGTGGCTCACTGCTGTAATCTCAATTACTTGAAGATGGAGATTGGAAAAATTGTTGTTTGAAGCCAACTAGGGCAAAAATTTAGCCAGACCCTATCTCAACAAATAAGTCAGGCAGGTATGGTGGTGCATGATTGCTGTTCCAGCTAGGTAGGAGGCACAGGTAGGAGGATCAGGGTCCAGACTGGCCTTGGACAAAACACAAGATCCTAACTGAAAAGTCACTAAAGCAAAAGGAGCTGGAGGTGTGGCTCAAGTGGTAGAGCACCTACCTAGCAAGCATCAGGCCCTCAGTTCAAACCTTAGAACTGCCCAAAATGAAACAAAACCAAACCCATTCTTGGAGGCCTAACCATGTACATGGAAAACAGGCAGCATTTTAGAGGCTGTGCAGGTTGATACTTGGGTGAGCTCTTTCAAACTCTCAGGTATTCCAGTGTACTTAACACTCATGTCCCAGGAGTGCACAGATCAGACTAACCCCATTAAATATGGAGCCCCTGTAAAGTCTACACCAAGTGGGCCCAGTAACTCTTAGTTCTTTAGATGAAAGTCTTTTCCTTGTGAATATTATAATTTAGTTTTCAAACCACTAATTGGCAGAATGTTATTTGAAATTCTTTGATTCTCATATCTCCTTTAACAGACTCTGCTGTCAAAAATGGAATTACATGATCATCTACCCCTGGGGTGGTTTAGGAAATAGATACGTTTTCACTTTTTCTCTTCCTGCTGGCCCTGAGTTCAAAGTCCAGTACCACCACCACCACCAACAGAAACAGTAACAACAAAAAGACAGTAAATCATGCTATTCTAGAATTTTAGCCAGTCTCTCCTGGCCAATCAGATGGCCATCCTACAGATATTTCTTGGCAACCAAATTTGTTGGTGCTTCATCAGCAAGTAAGACATAGTCTGAGATGTCATTCCAAGTTTAATTGACCTGGAAAGTTCTTTGTGCATTATAAAAATTAATTGATGTTTGTTGCCATTTAGTTGTGAGGCATTTCTGTCATCTTTTGAAAAGAGAGAAATTGAGAAATGACCAAACTTTAAAAATTAATTGCATTTGAGCAAGTGACTAGAACACTATTTTCATTGACCTAATTGTCATACAGATGTGCAATTATTTAATCTACCAGGCAATTTGCATTTCTAAAGTATTATCAGCCTAGATATTCAAGGTATTGAACCTGTTTCACAAACAGTATTAATCTCTATTAATTTAGGAGCATTAAGTAATATTCCCATTAAATATATTATTTGACACTCTGCCCATATTTTTGCAGTGTCAGAAGCTGTTGATGTGCTAAAAGCAAACATTCAGCTGAAGAACCTCATACATTAATTATATTTAAAAATTATTTGTGTGTTTATATTTTCCAAATGGGTTTGGTTATAGGAAATGCCTTATTAAGCTAATCTGAAGCTCTAAGGTGGAAGTCTGACCTCATGGCTTGGTTTGATCTGAAGAACATTTGAAAAATAGAATGTTTCTTGTGAAGGCAAGAGTCATAATATTGAAATTTCAAACAGAGGATTTAATTTTGCCTATGGAACTCTAAACTTCTTGAAGGCAGTTATCCTGACACAGAGCTGATATTCTTTATACAGTTGCTGGTTTGAGTTGCACTGAGATGACTAACAAAACAGAATTTGAGTCTTCCTGGTTTTTCTTGTTTAACATATATGGGACTTCTCTGGCAAGGCATCCTTTTGTCTTCGTTTAAGACATTTCATTTTATCACATTCATCTTTGATGTGGACATTTTATGGCCTCCCGCTGTGACTCATTTTGATGCTAAACTAACTGCTTCCTTGGAGTTCAGCCCTTCTTTTTAAGCTGTGGTATTCAGGCTTCTCCACGTCAGTCAGTTCACAGCTTGCTGATGGGTAATAATCATAACAAAATGTCTAGTGAAAGTCTAGCTTCTAAGTAAAAACAGGGAACTAAAATTAGAAACCCTATGTCATGTAAGTCACCTGAAGCAAAGCAAAACAAAACAAAACATGAGGGATTTGTATCTTCCTATTAACTCTTTTAAAAACAATATTTTGAAGTAGCATACATTAATCATATGACCTCTCATATTGTGGCAAGTTCATGCATGTACATAGTGTACCTTATTTATTTTTGGCAGAAGTAGGGTTTGAACTTAGGGTCTTATGCTTGCTAGGCAGGTACTCAACCACTTGAGCCACTCCACCAGCCCTTTTTTGTGTTGGTATTTTTCAGATAGGGTCTCACAAACCATTTGCCTGGGCTGGCTTCAAACCACCAAGATCCTCTTGATCTCTACTTTCTGAGTAGATAGGATTATAGATGTGAGCCACCAGCACCTGCCTGTATAGTGTACTGTGCATACATTCACCCCCTCCATTATATTTCCATCCTGCTCTGCTTTTTTGTAATGTTTGGTGGATTTTGTTATGCTGTCTCTGAACAGACACATGCAGTGTATTTCGATCCTCTTCCCTTCTCAGTGCCCTTTCCCCTTCCCCTCCTGTTGATCTCCCCTCAGGTTGCCCCCTTTCACGTTCGTGTCCCATTATTACCATCACTATTTTATGTCTTGGGTTCCACAAATGAGTTCCACCTGTGATATTTGGGGTTTTGAGCTTGGCTTATCCCACTCAGCATGACCTCCAATTCCATCTCCTGACTGCCAAAAGGGATTTCATTTTTCTGCAAAGATAAGAAGGTGACCCAAGACAATTTCCCCAAATTAAGAAGTCCTGATGTTTTATTGTGGAATCAAATTAAACTGTCACTCAACTTCAGAAACCACTCCCTGATCCAATTTAATCATTACAACCAAACACAAATTAATATACACTCCAACTTTATAGTGTCTATTGAAAAGTGGAATGGAGAAAAAGGCAAATAGGGAAAGTTTAGAATTCCCCATGCATCTTTCACTTTCCACTAAAGCATTTGCTTTTTTTCTGTGACTCAGTTTCTCCCACTTCAGTGTGCTTAATAGTTCTTAGTATTTACCCAAGACATAATAATCTGTTTTATGGGTGATTTAAGAGACCTCCAGGGAAATGTTAACTCTCCTCTTACAATACTTGTACACATATATTGCACAGGAAAATTAATGAAGACAGAATCAAATTCCTTTTGTTTAAGTTTTTCTTAAGAAATAGAAAGCCAGTTTCTGGCTATCTCAACCTGTACTTTGGACATAAGGAAGGTTGGGTCCAAATTATCATTATTGTACTCAAGGCCTTTTTTAGAGGCAGGTCAGCAGGACTGTCTACTCTGTGTGATGCCACCAGACATCACTTAGTGGGTTTCCAATCTCGCATATCCCAGAGATGTGGTGGGATGCCTTGGAAACTTCCCAAGTGGCTAGCGTGACTATGGGACTTTGGAAGATGTCAATTACCAGTAAATGTTAACAGCAACCTACTAGAAGATAAGATGCCAAACCTGCCAAACTTCTGTTGTAGGCAGGGGGGCTGTCCTGCTGTTCACAGGACTGGCTGTCATCTGCTGCTCTCTTGTCACACTGACACGGCCCCCTGGCTGGGCTGATTGGTCGCTGACAATAACTGATATGGAATACTGATGTTCTCACCGGCAGTTCCTTCCACTCCAAAAAAGGCTTCTTCCCACCTCTCTTCTTGCCTCTCTGGAACCCAACCTGGTCCCCCTCCCCTCCCCACCATGCCGCTCTTGCACCCCTGGGGGGAGGACCAGTCCTGGGCATGATGCTCTGAGACGGTGGTGAAATTCCCCCCTGGCTGCTTTCACTCCAGCTAGCTCTGCCTCCGGAGAGTCCTGCTCCAGACTTCTCAGGGTTTTTACAGCACAAACAACTGCATGCAGCCCGAGGGGAAGCTGAAAAGGACTTGTGTGTGATGGTTTTGTCGCCTTTCATCACTTTGCTGGCCTCCTCTGGAGTGGAGTCTGGAGGTTCACGGTGGATTTCTTTCTGCGGAACAGTGAGGGAGGATCCCTTCTCCTTCTGTTGACTCTTTCTATTTTTATGGTAAGTGCTTGCATTGAGGGAGCTGCTTGCTGTGCTGCAGTGAAAGGATCTCGTTCTGACTCGCTCTCTTCCCAGCTAAGCTTAGTGACCTTCCTTCTGCGTTTCTTCTGTTCTCATGGGTCCTCGTCTGGGAGAATCCAGCTAACTAAAATGCCAGGGGTCATTTGTCTGGAGTGTTTGTCTTTTAGTTTTTGTTCCATCAACCTGAGCTCTTCGCCTACCATGGAAAGCTAAGCGCTCTCTCTTTGTCCTTGAAGCAGCCAGCAGCCAGGCGAATGTGTTCATGATGGTAAAATGCAGCAGTGTGCAGACAGTCTGTGGAGGATGACTGACAAATCCGGGAAGATGAATCCTCGGCGGGCTGAGGGGCACTCTTGGATTCTGGAGGGGCTTGGGGTGATCTGCCACATGACAGACTCTGCCATCTTTCTGGGTGACGACGAGCATACACGTGTGAGTTATGTTGGAGGCTGCCCTGGGCAGCGTGCTTTCAGCACCTGCTGTGGGTCTAGGATGGCCTTGGGTTTTGTGGGGTTCACAACTTGGTCAGCAGCATTGGCGGTGTCAGGAATCCTGCGCTGGCAGCACGGAGACTGCATGACCTCATTGCTTCCCTCCCTTCTGAGTTTCAGGACACCCAGTTCTGCAAGGCTATATTTTGTAGCCCTTCTAGAGGGTGATGGGGCAGTGATGAGAGGAACAGTTTTTGAGTTGACAAATAGTTTCATCCTCCTGCTGATGAATAACTTAAAATGGTTTTAAGTTATTCCAATGGTCAGACTTATTCTAAGAGAAAATCGGCAGTTTTCTGACGAAGAACATGTGTATGGCAGGTTGTTTATCCCAGGGCAGGACTCTTAGAATCCTGCTTTCATTTTCTACTTGGTCTCCTGAGGATGGCTGCAAAGAGTACCACTACTTCAAGCCTATTACTGGCTGCGTCTTGTAAGCCCCAAAGAAATCAAGAATATTTCAGTAGTTTCACCTTGTTGAACTTGTGCATTATAGGAGTCTCTCTCCTCTCTCTCTCTCTCTCTCTCTCCCTCAGAAGGTGTGTTGAATTCTACATAATAAGCTTCGAAATTGTCCTGTTTAATCCTTTTCAAGTCATGGAATATCTTGTTTGGCTTTATGTGGGTTTTCCAATTCTGCTCCCTTTCATTCTAGGAAGGGTTGTCATCAAATGTAATTCAGTCTCTGACTCGTGATTTTTGTGATAAATGAGGGGAATATGGGATAAAATTTCTGATCTTTCTCCTGGCTCGTTAGGAGTTTGGAATATAAAGTTCTGTAATTGTCTCACCACTTTTATTTCTACTGTCCATGGGGATTTTTCTTAAAATAGGGATGATGACATCCTTTTTTCTGTTCCCTGGGTTCAAAGTAGATGCATTTAGTGTTTTGTTTATTTTTTGATGAAGAGTTCCTGCATATATGACAGCATACATTGAGAAAGCCAGAATTTGTAGGTATTTACATCATACTTCCGTTCCAGAGTAAAACCAGCCAATAGGTTAACAATTAGAGCATGAGCGAGAGAGATATTCTTGTAGACTGCAGTCTCCGAATCCTTAAATAATGTTTGAAATACTTTCAGCGTTGTTTGGATGCTGCACTAATCTCTCTTCTTTCCTGCTGCACTCAGTATGGTTCGTAACAATATTGTGATGTGCTCGGCAGACTTCTCTGTTTCCTCTGATGATTTTTTAATGTGTAGCTATTTACTTTTATCCTTAATGGTGTTGTCTTTCTTTGCTTAATATTTTCCCCTCCAGTTGAAAGGATTTTATTGGGTGTCTGGCAACTCGACTTGAGGTATTCCTCAAGACGGAAAGAGTTAGAATCAGCTGGGGTATCACGGAAATAAACTGTATTTCACACTGCAGCAATTTTAGAAGCATTTAGAAAATATTTCATTTTAATTAGTAGCACCGTTAGCTTTGAGAGAACAAAACGCCTTAGGCTTTCTTTATCTTGCTAAATAGATTGTGTACCTAAGTAATCAGAATTGTGTACATATATATATATAAAACTCTATATAGATATGTATAAAGACAAATGCATACATTTATATATGCATACATGCAAATGTATTGCTTGTTTACTTTGACCATTATGTTCCCATATATCAATAGTGGTAGCATACTTACTTACAGAATAGAAGGAAAATTCCTGAGAGATACTGTCTTGTGTTCTTTAGTTAGCTTTTTTTTTTTGGAAGGATTTCCCTAGTTTCCACACCCCACTCCCAGATATGCCTTTGGGAATTTCTTTGAATTGGAGCATGCATTCCTCAGCATTTCCTTGCTTCACAGCATGGTGTCATGTTAATTCCTTTGCAGGGCCTCTGAAAGCAGTATAGAAAACTGCAGGAAAAATTGGTAAAAGCTGTGCTGAGTGCAGCTTGTACCTCTTGGTGTGATGAAGTCACAGCCACATTGTATCTGAGTGTGTTTATTTTGCTTCTGTGCTTGCAGTTGACTTTGCTTCAATCCTGCAAGATGAAGTCATTTCAAATCTAGAAACTAGATTGGTATAAATGTAGGTATTCATTTTTCATATTCCTTAATTATCACTACCATCAAAACTGTGTTTTTACTGTTTCTTTTGGTGGTGTTTTCATTTGAAACTTGCACTTTATATTGTGAATCAAGTCTCCATTTTTTATCCTCTTGCTTTCTGTCTCCCCCACTTGGGCTCTGTCTATGTGAACAAGCACACCTGTGCACAGACCAGTTCAGACCAGGAAAATTGTGTGATGATTAATGAAGAGTTGGTTACAGCTTCTATTTTAGCAACCAAACTGCAAATGCTTAAACTACGATAATATAACTGAGAGATGAAATTGCCCCATTAGTATAAACATAACCTTATGCTTCTGTAAGCATTCTTGTCATTGAAACTATTTTCCATAGTTGATTACCAGGACCAGAAATAGAATCACTTTTGCATTTTAATTAATGACATTCTAGGTCTGTCTAGGTTGGCCTGTCCTCAAATCTTGACATGTTTACTGTGTGAATGGTTCTTGTGCTAAGAGGGGGAGTTTATGGGTGATACAAAATAAAATCATTTGATTATGTGACATAGCCTTCCTTTGGGAACGGCATGAACCATCTCATTAGAAGTTGGCTGGGTTTTTCTATTGCTTTTTCCAATATAATTAAGTCAATATATTCCCACTTACCATCTCTCTATGAGCCCCTTCTACAGAGTAAAAAGTGTAATGTTCAACTCCCATGTAAAGCTTCTTACAGGGAGGACCGTTCTTCTGCAGAGACTGAAAACTACTTCTAACACCAGCCAGGTGATGTACTTTGAAAGGAGCTTGCTATTCAAATGGCAACTCAGACACATTATATAAAACAGGAGAAATGCTTCATTAGCTGCATAGAACACTGCATTTTTGATCTGTGTCTCCCTATTGAATTCATTTAGGATGATACTCAGTAGATCAGCCTTGGAGGGGAAGAAAAACTGTTCTCAGTAGAATAATAATCTATCCAGACTGTCATAAATGTTTATGCTGCAAGTTATACCTCTTGGATGGTAGAGGGAGTTGGCAGAACTTTGGAAGAGAACCAAATTAACAGCTCCAAAATAATGCAAGACTAAAGGGGAAAATTCTTCCCTATACTTAGCATTTAATTCTCTAGTCAGGCTGTCAGCTCTTATGTCTGAAGAGCCAACAAATTGTTAAAAACACATCATGACAGGTTTTGTGGACCTTTGTTCTAATAGAAATCTTTGACCCTTCATTAGGCATTTGCTGAGAGACCTTTTGGCTTGTGTGAGCCAGCAGCCATTCTTATAGAAAGCAGACATATTGTAATTCAGCAAGAATTCACTTACTTACATTGTTTTCCTGTTGGTCCCCCACTGGGGACCTCCTGTGAGTGTTGGAAAGGGAATGGGTATCTGGAGACCATCAGAGCCCACAACTAGTCACAAGGGATATCTTCAGGGTGCCTGGATTCCAGTCCAGACCCTGCCATTAACTGTATGACTCAAATTCTGACACTTGGGCCAGGTAATCTAAACAGGCACTACTAAGCCAGCCATAAAAAACTGTGAAATGTTATTCTACCTCTGTCTATTACTAGATGAGTGGAGACAACTGACCCATTCAGTTTTCCTGGGTTGCATATTCCTTTGACCCTACAAAGACCTCAGAACTCTGACAGTGTTTTGGCATCAGGCTTACTCAGAAAAGCGTAAGAATACGAAGCCTTCATGAATAGGGCTCACATGTATATGATGCCTACCTGCTTACCCTGAACCTTTTTGAAATGTCTGTTGTGGTTGTGTACAGTGAATTTGAGGAATGTCTTCCTTACCCTCTTATTTCATACAGTTAAGGAAGTAAAGTGACCTCCCTGGGGTTGGAGATCTGCTTAGCACCTGGGCACGATGAGTTTAGTGCAAGGTGCATTCTATTCGCTTGGAACTCGGCTCCATTTCTGGTATGGGGCTCCTTCCACAACACCCAGCTGACACTTTCTGTGTCATCTGCTGCTCACAAAACTTCTTTGTGGCATCTCACTCACTGGTGACCATTATGCTGGGTTCATTTCATGCAGATTACGTGGTTGTACCAGTCAGAGTGAGTCACATCAAATAAATGTTTATGATAATTTGTTCATGCTTGTGTGGCAGTGCACTTTTTTATATTGGAATTCTGCTTTTCTTATGAACATTTTGAGAATTTTACAAACGCTATAATTAGTTTTCCCCTCTGTGCTTAAATTATTTAAATATTTATTTCTGTTTTGTAGAGCAGGTGATGTTTAGGGGTTAATTCCCTCATACATTCATTAATTTACTTAATACTTATTGAGCACTTACTGTGTCCACCCTAATGTCCAGTCTTAGGGATCAAATAGTGCAATAACCAGATGTGGCCACCGCTTTTATGGAACTCAGAGTCTACTGAGGTTTCATGGAGTTTATCATCTTTTCCTTCTGAGCCTGTGCTCTTCCACAGTTTCTCAGAGAATCCAGCTAAACATGAGTTTGCTTGGGCAGTTCCTGCCCGGCTACTTCACCAGGAATTCTTGTCATAAAAGGCACCTGTGCTGTCATTGCAACATGTGTCTTCCACATTATCTTTAGCTTGTGGTTTTCTTAACTGACTGAACAAAAGAGATTATTTAGTTAAACTTGTTTATATTGTTGCTGTGACTCATGAAATGACAATTCCATTCTTTGACAAAACTAACCCATTCACCAGAATCCCAAGTTGACAGTCTGAATGCTTATGATGTCCATGGAACTATTACAGCTTAAAGACCAAACTCTGTGGTGTTTCACCCCAAACCCATCATGATACACAACTCTTGCTTCCTTGTTCTGCTGCTTGTTCTGAAGCAACCATGGAATGTTTCAAGGGAAGTTTAGACATTATCTCCCCCAAAGCTCTTATACCATCCGTATTGACCTCTATTGCTGAAAACTGAGCCATCTCTGTCTCTTTCATCCCTCAGTACAGTGATTTCATAGGACTTTACAGATTATGTTGTAAAAACTTATTATCTCTCTCCCAAAGAGACTTTTTATTCCTTAAGGCAGGAGACTATACTTTCATCTTTATACTCCAAAATTTGATTCCATGACTGCTGTATGGCAGTAATCCTTGAACAAAGGATGGGGAATCACCATCTAAAGCCTGTGATGCTAGCACTGGCAGTTCCTGCCAATGGTAGAGGACTTAATTTGTCAAACCAATGTGACTACATGAATTATACTGGGTAGGATAAAGACACTGGCAGATACCCGGATGTAGTCCATTCGAAATTCTATGCAAAACCCTAGAAAATATCTCTGCCTCCAAATGCATTTCAACAAAGTAAACAAAAAGAATCTATTAAGTGCCTTCTATAAATGAAACATTGCTTTAGGTTCCAAGGAATGAAAGATTTTTTTTAAAAATGCATATAATTCCTGTCCTCCAAAAGGTCATACACTACTGTCCCCTATATAAATGACCCGGTTACAAGGAAGACTGTTATAAATAGAAGCTCATTGACTAAAGTTTGCAGATATGGCAGAAAGTAGACAGGGCATTCCAGACAGCACATCCCAGGCAAGAACCTGAAGAACTGACGAGTTCGTCAATGATGAGGTCGCTTTGGGCAGGGGTCAGAAAGGGAGGAAGTGGGAAATGCAAAGAAAATGAGGAGACTTTGGAGGGGATAGAAATGGTACCAGGACATCTAAATGCTGTTCATTATTTTTGAAGGTTGGGGGATAATTAGTAGAGTCTGGAAAAAGCTAAATGGAAATTTGTTTGAACCCTCTCCTTTGGTTTAATTAAATCGGAAGGCTTTATTCATTAAGGAAGGGCATAACTCATAAGACCTTTGTTTCTTACCCATCCCTTTTGGCCCTGAGTGTATACTTTGACATTCAAAGTCATCACAACGAAATAAAGCCAGGAAATCTAACTTAAATTGATCATTTAATACCTGGAGAGAATTTAGGATTGAGATGATGAAGGTGCCTTTTGGCAAATCGTCCAGCACGTGAAGAACCCATGGGTCCTATGGTATTTTATCACTAATCCAATAGTAATGTTTCTCTTTTTTAGCAATTGACTGTGTTCTATGAACAAGGAATACAATTGTGTTGTGAACAGTAGGATAGACATGCATAAGCTAGTTTCATACAGGTAAGAAAATGGCTTAGAAAATTGTACTTGTAATACATTCCCCAAAGTATGACTTCTGTGCTTCTTCCCTCCTTGCTTTTTCCCAAAAGAATCAGTAAGCATATTTTTAGAGAATGATCATTTGGTAGGTTTTGAACCTCAATTAGATTTGATTAGATGATTATCTTAAAGTTAACATGAAAATGTTGAAGTTTGGAGGAGTGTCTGGAAGTACCTTGGCTGTACCATGAAAGTCAATAATTTTGCTTATGGAGAAATGATTAGGTAGATGAGAAGCTATGTTCATTTATTCACTTAGTCCACAAGTGTTTATTGAACAGTTACTATGCTCCAGGCATAATAAACAATAGCAAAAACAAGAGGACATCCTGCCTTCACAGAGCTGGCACTCTGATGGGATTGGGGGTAAGGAAACAGTTATGCTCATCAGCAAACACAAAGTTTATCAGATGCTGATAAGTACTATAGAGAAAAAGAAAATGAAGAATTTTGCTACTGTCTTCAAGTTTGGCTTTCTTTGGACTTTTTTAATGTACACATTTTGTTAGTTAGACTTCTGTCTGTGTGACAGAATACCTGACATAAACAATTTAAGGGAGGAAGGATTGATTTTGACTCTGATTTCAGTCCATGGTTGCCTGGCTCCATTGCTTTGGGCCTGAGGCAAAGTAGAAAGAATATCAAGAGGGTGTGATGGAGCAGAGTTGTTTAGCTAATGGCCTCATGGCAGCCAGGAAGTGGAAAGAGGTAGGAAGAGGCTAGGGTAAGACATACCCTATTTGTAGTTTATAGCTGACTGTTTATTCTGAAGAATCTGTCATAGATCACAATCTCGTGAGTTTGAGTTTTCTCCCTAGATCACTCAGCTGTTGAGCAATTGGAGTACTGTAAGCAAAAGTTGGAATCAGGCATTTAGTTCTTGAATTGGTTTAAAGGAAAAGTGCTAAGGAAATCAAAGGTCGTGAGGCTTATATGTGTGTGTGTGTGTTTGTGTGTTGGGGAGGATGCCCATGGGTGGTTGTTAGAATTTAGATGAAGAAAACAGATCTGCCTCTCACTTAAGTCTGAGAGGATCAATTTGGAGTGTTTTTCTGGGAGAACCAGGGAACTTTGAGCATGGGAAACGAGAGCCCTAGGAGGGGCAGAGAAGTGGTGGGTGCCACCAGTAAGTACAGTTCATTCAGAGAGGGAGATAGGAGTGAACTGGAACAAGAACCCCCTGGAAGCTTAGCAAGGAGTTTCTGGAATCCAGAAGGAAGGAACAGAGGGATGGAAGGAGGAGCGGGGAGGGAAAGAGTGAGGGAGGTGAAGCCAGTGGGACACATGTGTTTGTCAATGAGCAACATTTACAGAAACAGGTTTTGTGTGATGTAGAACATCTGAGTGAGTTATTAATGGAAATGATGCTTTGAAACAAAAAGCAATATTTATGGATATCTAAAAATTCCTACTCTATATTCTGTGTGATTTTTGATTCCATATTGGTGTTCCATTCTACTCCAAGCAAGATTTCAGTCAGTACTTTCTACTTTGTTTCTAAAAGAATTAGGACTTAAAAGAAAATATCTCCTAGTGGTGGAAAACCTAGGTCTGGGACAACAGTTTGTTCCATTTTGGCTCTGTCACTCATTTACCTTTGGGTTTTGGGCAAATTATTTACTCTATTTGTGCTTTACTATTTTCAATTACAAAAATGGGGTAACTTATAGTCCTTACTTCATAGTTTTACCAATGGTAAATGAGACCAGACCTGGACTGTGCTTAGCACAGTGCCTGCAGGTGGTTACTTTATAGCACAGATTGTTAACTCCTTATCATTAAGTATCTCTCTGGTGTTAGATGTTTAGAGAAAGGAGTTGGCTTATGTGTATATGTGTGTTTCCCTGCTTAGCAAAATGTTCTTGTGATAATTACAATCATAATTTCTTCTTCATGCTTGTGGTTAATGATTTTATGATGAAGCTTTTTGGTGAGATCTAAATTTTTTTAAATCAGTTCCTAGACACTTTATTGTGATTTGGAATTTCCTTAGAATGTAGGTCTGTATCATAGTGATGTACTTCAGTAGAACTGGAGGACCATGAGTGCATGGGATCCAGGGAGGAGGATCAGTAAATGACTTTCTGGCAGGAAAAGAGAAAAATGAGGCAGAGGAGAAAAGAAGCAAGATGGTGACAAGTACAGTAGGAATCCTTTGTCTCTGGCGACATTTAAGGAAATTTAGGGACAGCTGCTCCTCAGGGGGGAGTATAGACAGCCACTGCTGCAACATAGCTTGAAGTTTCCTAGAGTGAATAACTGAGGAGGTGGAGTTGGTGTGGACAGTCAGCTGGTTGGCAAAGTTAGGCACCAGTAAGCTCCTAGGAGAAATTTTTGAAAGTGGGATATTGGGGTCATAAGGCATGTGAGGTTAAAAACTTTGATAGCTGAATTACTGTTGATTGACGTGTGACAATTCATGCTCCTAACAGCAATAAGTGAAAATGTCTGTTTCCTCACACCCAACCCATTAGCAGACATTTTGATATTTGCCAATCTGCCTGATCCAGGTAGTTTCTCATGGCTGAATCTGAACATCTTTTTATGTGTTTACTTTGTTCTTTTTCTCCTATGGACTAACTTCTATTCATACTCTTTGCAGGCTCACTTTTTATAAAACTTGAGTTTTTATCTTTCTTGAATTTTAGGAGCTCTTCATATACAAAAGAATTCACATTTCCTCATGATGGTTTTCTATCAAAAACTTCATGTTGTTTTTTCCATTGGTGCTTTGATGTTGTTCCAGTATTCATAGTAGAAGAGAAAATTTTTAAATTTATGCAGTTAAAGTTGTTAAATATCTTTTAGTGTCTGTATTGTATGTAATAATCAGAAAAACCTAACCACTCGGAGATCATAAAATTTATTCTTCCACAATTTCTTTTCGTATTTCTGTGATTTTATTTTTCAGTAAGTGCGATCACATATATTTGATTCATACATATTTTGAGTTAGTGATGAAATAGAATTTTGGTTTTATTTTTCCCCGGTAACTACCCAGATCTCCCTAACCATTTCTGGAGCCATGTATCTTGCCTGCTATGTGGTCATTGTTGAGAAAGAATGATGTCTACTTGGAAAGGGCTGAGATGGATAGAGGCACATCAGCTATTCAGTTCCCTAAAGTAGTTAGTATACTATTTTTGGAGCATCTTCTCTTTTTGTTGAGTTTTGTTGATTAGTTAGTTGCAGACTGTGTTAACTTCTCTAGTTTTATGTACTTTAGTATATGGTAGTGTTAGTCTCCCTTTATTATTATTATCCTTGTTTTTCCAGGATTCTCTTCTCTCCACATATTCTTTTATAAATCTCACCAGTGTTTTAAAGAGTTCCTCATACATATCTTTCACAGTGTTTTTGCTTTAAATAAATTATTTGATATGGTTTATTATAGGTTCTTTTCTAATCTTTCCATATTTCCAGGAGTTCTCGGGGTGACAAGAAAATAAGAGTGTTCCTTAGACACCATAGAATGCAGTACTTAAGGGAGAATATTGAAGATTGCAATAATTGCATAGATGAATGTGATTGACTCATTTTTCTTTTATACCTCCTTTTAAATGACATATTTTGAATTGTTGATTGAACTATGGAAACAGTTTGTTTTAAATTTGCAGTTGAATATCACAAATGTGTTTCATACTTCCACATTCAGAGCACAGATTGCTCAGATCCTTTTGCAAAGTATTCTGTGTCATTGTCTTACGTTAATTTACTTATCTATTAATTAACTCAGAAAACACTAAATAAGCACTTACTGTAGATCTAAACATTAGGAATATGAAGACTAACAGGACATGGTCCCTTTCATTATGGGGTTGGCTATTCACTGGGAGGCTGACATGGAAACAAAGAATTATAATGAAAGGAAGTAATGTGCTTTTGTGAACATATGTGCAAGATGGAGGTCGACATGAGGGGAGACTTACGGCTATTTTGGGGCCGTCAGAGAAGGCGTCACTGAGGAGGTGACATTTGAACTGGGACCATTTAGATGAGTTGCTGAAGGTGGGAAAAGCAGGGGAGGCTGCTGCAGATCAAACAACAGCAACAAAAATCCTAGCGAGTGCAAAGGCACTGGGGCACAAATCAACTATAAGTAATTCAGTCTATGGGGCTCTGATAGGAGATGAAGCTTAGCCAGTAAGCAGGTACTAGATTGCAAAAGTTTTTTTTGATGACAAACAAAAGAGGTTGTATCACGTTCTGTAGGCACTGGAGAGAATTTTAGTAAGATGCAAAATCAGATGGAAGATTGTATTGTTACCAGGCTGAGTGGTCTAAGACACTAGTCCAGAAGTTACCAAGTGGAGCGCGCTTTTTCTCACTCCTGGTTCTACATGAACCTAACTGGGCTAACTGGGGGTGACGGGAGATGCAGAAAGGACAAAGGACAGACAAACAGACATGCAGAAAGTTATGATGCATGGATGGAGATGCACAACAGCCTTATTGCTTTTTTACTTCTCTTCTCTTTACTCTGCTTCTTTTCTCTATCTTTATTCTTTAAAGCCTTGCCTCTAAAGTCTTCTTTTTCTATTCTTTAAAGTCTCTTTCCTTAGACTCACTCTGTCCCATGTTTTCTCTTAGCTTTTCTTTAGCATAATCTCTCTTAGAGTCTTTGCCCCCAGACTTGCACAGTCCTATGTTCTCTCAAGTCCTCAGTGCTCAGACTTGCAGACAAACAACAGCAGCCATGTCTAAAAACTGCATTAACATAACTCTTAAAGTCTCAGTCCTTAGACTTGCACTGTCCCATGTTCTCTTTAGCTTTTCTTTAGCTTAGCTTTTCTAAAGCCATGTATTAAGTTCTTGGTGCAGAAATCTGCTCTGGTGGAGACACACAACAGCCAGCATCAGCCAGTCAAAATTCCCCATCAAAAAACCTCGTGTCCTCCTTCAGCGAGTCTTTTATTTCCAGGGGTAAACAAGGAGGTGGAGCAGCAGTTCTCAGGGAGTGACATGAAATTGTAACAGGAGAAACCTGCGTTCCTACTTCTTTTTTTTTTTTTTGATTCATTTATTCATATGTGTATACATTGTTTGGGCCATTTCTCATCCTCCCCTCCTTCCTACTTCTCTGAATGTAAACAACTTAGGAAAAGTAGCTGTGCTGCATTTTGCCTTCTTACTCTCTTCTGTGGCTGGGGACATGCCAAACTCAGCTTGCTGATTATTTGGCATAGCTGTGGTTATGTGAAATTCTCATAGGCTTCTCATAATCCACTCCCCACACCTAAGTTTTTGTGTCACCTCAACAGAGAACTGGACAGAGACACAAACTGCAGAACTTTATTGAAGAAAAGGAAAGAAAGAGTAAGAGGAAGTACCACAAGAGAAGAAGTGGTGGGCTCTTGCCAGGTGGCATTGAAGCATTGATCTCTTTGTTTAAAGACCAATTTAAACAAATCTGGGCAGTCCTTAGGGATGGACTAGGGTGGTTGGCAGGTTTAATTAACACACCCTTATCACATAATGTGAGGTATTCTGTGCATTTGCTTATGGTAATTTCCAAGCCTTTAATTGTATGTTTGAGATGTGAACAATATTCATAAGGTCTTAAGTAGAGAACTTTGCCTGAGAGGTTAAATTGGGGTAAATCCCCTTTACCAGGCAGGGTATTTACATCTTAGAGAGGATTTATTGCCCTAGAGATGGCTCAGGGTGGTGCTGAGTGAGTAGTAAAAAAAGTCTAACATGAGGATATCTGTTTGCTTAAGAGAAGGGTGTCCCCTGGTGGGTTATTTCTTACTGTTAACCTGCCTCCGTATCATTCGGGCAGCCACACTGAGGACGAATTACTATGGCATAGGTATACAGCAGGAATACTACAAACATTATAAGAGTGGGCCCAGTGAGAGATTATTTCCTGTTGAATTAGGGCAGTGGTATTAAGAATGACAGAGGGACTCTATTTAAGATTCATTCAACAATTACTGATTAGAATCACCTGTGTGCCAGGCTCCATTCTAGCTGCGGGGCTTAGGATAGTTCACAGACAGATTTGCTGCCTGCTCCTGATAGGCTGACGAATAAAGTGACGAGTATGTCAAGCAGTGACAGGTATGAAGAAGCAGTAACAGTGAAATGAAGGGAAAGGAGTTGATGAGTGTGTGTTGGTCAGGATAGCCTCCTAGGCAAGGTGATATTTGAGCAAAGATCTGAGAGCTGTGGATGGAGAGAGTGTTCAAAGGCTCTAAAAGCATGCTTGGCCTCATTTAGGAAAGGCGAGGAGGCCCAGGAGGGCTAGAGCAGGGTGAGAGCGGAGGTAATGGTGGATATTTGGATTAGATTAAGCTGGAACCATATCCTGAGTGTAGGAGTGGCTTGATTTGACTGGCAGTCTTTGAAAGGATCTCACTTGCTGCTGTGTGGACTGGTCTAGGGAGTCAGATCAGATGGGAGGCTGCACAGAAATCCAGAAGAGAGGTGATGACAGGCCAGGGTGGTGGCTTTGGAGGTGGTGGGGGCAGGTAGAATAAAGAGTCTGTCTTGAACTTAGAGCAGAAAGGAGGCAGAATGAAGTGCCTAGGAAGGAAAATGGGCAAGTAGAGGTCAGATGACTGCTGTCTAGGGAATACACAGTATTTAAAGGGGGCTGAGGGAAGACTAGCTAGGGGAGGTCACCTTAGCAAGAGTGGTCAGGACAGTCGGTATCGTGACTGGGCCCTTGTGAACTCTTGCTGAGTTGTGCAGGATTGTGTGCAATGATTACATAGAGAGTTCCTGGTATTGCTTCACCCAGGGAGGCTGGGTTGAGTAACATTAGTCGGAAGTATTAAAGTGGCATCTACTTTGCTGAGCTGTACACTTGATAAACAGGCTGCATTTAAATGTAACTGAGCAATTTCAGAGTCTGAACATTTTCAGCAAATAGGGTCCTCATAATGTAAGAAATTGATAGTCCAGCCAGATTGATGTGAGAGAGGAACAATTAGTGGGACAGAGAAAAGGATGTGAGACCGACAAAAGGACCACAGATCATGGACCTTGAGAGTATGAGGAAAGTAAATTAAATATAGCTGAAAATTCTTTATATCTAATTCAATGTCTGGCACAAAGTAGGAGCTCAAAACATTGATTGTTGATTGAAAGCAAGAAATAGGTTTTGGAACTGGGCATAGTGTTACATGCCTATAATCCCAGATATTTGAAAGGTAGAGGTAGGAGGATTGTGGGTCCAAGATCTGGCTGTGGAAAGTACAAGATCCTATCTGAAAAACAAACTAAAAGCAAAAGGGATCAAGTGGTAGAGCACTTGGAAGCCTTGAATTTGATCCTTAATACTTTCAAAAAGAAGAAGAAAAAAAAGGAGCAGGTTTTGGTTTCTATTGTTGTTTTGTTCTTTTGATTAAATACTTCTATACACTGTTTAGTTTTGAATTGTTTTTGGAGACTGTAATGAATGTACCTTGTGTTCTTGACAATTTATAACATATTCATGACTCTAAGCTTTAAAAAAATCGACAATATTTTAAAGGGAAGCAGCTCTGTTTCCTTTATGAAATGTAGATAAAGCATGAATAATTTTAAGGACAAAATTCTAGTGTGCACATATTTTTATGTGTATTACCTTATGCATACATAATAATGTATATACATGCATAATCATATGAAGTACAGCAGATCAAAGGTAAGGAAGAACTTGGGAACAAAATGAAAGCAAGAATACAATTAAAGTGCTATAACATACAGAGGCCACAACTTTGGCTTTAAACTTTCTGTCAGCTGGCGGAAGAGGAACAGATTGTAGGAGTAAAGATAGAAAGATAAAAAGCCCAGGATGACTTCACTGACTCTTGGCACGAACTTCAGGCAAGAATTTCTCCCAGAAAGTGTGTTGAATTCATTTGGGGCTGAATGAGTAGCTGTTTTTGAAGCTTTGAGAGTAAAATTAGAAAGCACTGATTCTTAACAGAAGCAATCCTTTTTTCCTCTTTTACACTCAAATCTGCTAAATGGGATTATTAGCAATTGCATTGCTGTATGTGGCGCTGAGTTTGAAGATGATAAAGGAAGAGTAGGAAGGTAGTAATGATGACAGGCAATGCTTGTATGAAGTGCCCCATACTGTGCACTATCTAAAGTGCTATACATGTACTAAGTTATTTAACCTTCGCAGCAAACTTAAGAAATATAAGTGCCATTCTTCAGGTGAAGAAACTGAGACAGAGGGTTCAAATAACTAGATGAAGTTCACACAGCTCTTTAACAGCAGAGCTTAGATTTTAATACAGATAATCTGTCTCCAGGGCAATTCTGCTCTCTAATATTGTTACTCAGTTTTACCCTATCCCCTGTTGTGCCTTCAAAATGTGACGATAGCTCAATAACAAGTGAACAAATAAAAGTTGAAAAACACCCCAAGAATTTCTCCCAGGAATTCTCGTAAAGAACACACCAGTTTTGTTCTTGTTGTTTTTGTTCTGAGAGGCTAAAATTTTGTAATTCCTATTCTTCTAAAATCCTTTTGTGTTAGCAGTATGGCCTTGAAGCAAAATTTTGTAAAAGCAATAGGCAAGGTTCTGTTTAGTTACTCTTGTTTGACCCTGGGATATGAAAAGTGGATGGATTACTTACCCTTTAAGCAATCTTCCCTGTATATTGTTTTCCCAATTGAGGCTTTGAGGCCAGGCATTATATTCTGGCAAATGAAGTCCTAAAGTGCAGCTATTCTGTAAGTTCAGTTAAGGAGAGACTTGTCCTAGAAGAGTCAAATTGTTTAGCATCCATTTGAGCAAGCTGAGTTGCCCAGTGTTTTTCTAAGTAGCTAATTGACTTTCTTATTTCCAAAGGGAGCAAAGAGGGTACCAAGCAGCAAAGCTAGGATTGTCCACTATTTTGGAAAGTCTTTATTGCTCAGATTCATGGGTGACCCACATTGGTGGCTAAGTAAATTAGGAGTTTATACCAGCTTGTGTGTGTGTGTGTGTGTGTGTGTGTGTGTGTGTGTGTGTGTGTGTGTGTTGATGATATTGGGGTTGTTACTGAAACTGATGGTTATTGCTGCTGATGGTGTTTATGTGGTGGTTGTTGGTGTATGTTCATTGCTTGTGTTTGTGGTGTTGATAGTCATTGTGTTGACAATGGTATGGTGTTCGTTGCTGGCAATGGTGTTGATGGTCTGATATGCAGGAATTTTCAGGTGGTGAGGGGTCTTGTTCCATGCTTAGATGGAAATCAAAGGTGGACTCCAGCTGCAAAGGTCAGAAAAGTTTTATTTGCAGATAAGAGAAAGGAAAGGCCACATGGGGTCATGCATCGGGACCCAGAAACCGGTGGGCCCCTGGGTCAGGTTGGAAATTGAGTTTTATAGCTTTTTTATTGCCCAGGAGTGGAGATTTTGGTGTGGACAGATGTTGAAGGAGAGGTGTCCCTCTGGTGCGAACAGATGTTTCCTGGGAAGGAGAAAGGGTGTTTTTCCCCCTGCCTAATAGACACCTTTTGGGAATATGTGGAGCTCCCACAGTCCGCCCTTCAGGTCATTGCAATGATATTGATGGTGATGGTGAAGAAGGAGAAGGAAGAGGTAATGGGTGTACAATGTTCTTCCCGCCATGTCACAGGAGGATCTACTATGCTGCATGACTTCAAATTATTTTCATTTATGACTTTTGGAATAGTGCAAAGTTGTCATTGTTCTTATTAAGTAAGTGCCTATATTGATGTTTTTCAAGAAACTCTAAGATTTTCAAGAACTTCCTCATGTCAGAATTTTAAGGCCACTTTCCTGTCTCTGGTCCTTTGGACTCACGCCAGCTTTAGCAAGTTGAGTTGTTTGTCTTTCTGATGGCTGCTCGTGCACACATGATCTCTTTAACTCATAAGATTCTCTGTCTCTGTTAGGCTAAGATATTTTCAGGCAAATATCTTACTACCATCCCAGATTCATCCAAGCAAAGACCGAGCTTCTGTTTCCCCCTTAAGCTCGACTTGCAGTATTAGCATCTTAACATTGCCTTGCGTTTTCCAGCATGCTTCACACTCATTGTCACATGGTGTCCTTACAGTAGTTGTGAGAGGTAGACAAGGGGTATTATTGTCTTTATACATCAGTTAAAAGTTCATTTCACAGATAACAAAACTGAAAACTCAGATGAAATGAATTACTCAATGCCAGTAAATCTGAAACATGATCAGGACAAAGACTCTGCTGTCCAAACTCTTGATCCATTTACCAGCCTTGTCCTTTCTTGTCCTACCCTCAGTGATTCCACCCCACCTACTCCCTCCTTCTGACAGCAGCCCCTCAGCTTTAGCTCCTGACCTGGATCATCACATCCTTGTTCTAGATCAGTTCTCTAGTTCTTGTGTCCATCAGTAGCATTCTGACCTGACTCTAGCTTCAGGTCAGCCTCTATGTATAACTTTCTTCCCTGTTCTTACCCGCACTGGGTTGTGTATTTTAATATAATCCTAACAGACTGCATTTGTGTAAATACTGATTTCTCTACCAAACAGAAAAATCTTTATTTCTAGAAAACTGTATAATATACATTCTGCATTTCTCAGGAGCTTTTTTTTGTAGTACCTTACATAATATAGAAAGATAAACTTAAAAAATATTGTGGTATATTTTGCATATAGCATAATTTACCTATTTCAAGTGTAGAATTAAATAATCTTAGTAAGTTTGCCAAGTTGTGAAATCACCACAAATCAATTTTCATCACCCCAATAAGTTTATCATGCCCATTTATATCAATGTTCTTGTGTTTTTCTAATTTTCAAGGGACTACAAGTACACATGACAAAAATGCAAAGAACAGTAAGAATGGACGGGCAGGGCCAGAGCTTTTATCACTTATCAAAGCATTAAGGCTCCCATTGTATTTTAAAAAAGCAACACCCTGGTGTTCACCCAGAATCTTTTATATATCTGTATTGATACAGATGTAACAAGATGTTACAATTTGACTCTGTCCATCTCAGTTTTGGCCCAGACACCAAAGCTCTAGAGCAGTAGAAGTCCCCCATATCAATTACCTATTCAGAATATGGTAAGAGTTTTGCCAGAATTAGCTGTTGCCCATCCTGTGTCTGAGGTTGAAGCTGGGGTCCTGGTGAATGTGTAGGGTCAGAGGAGGTGTTAATTCTTCATCCAAACCAAGGAAGAGGAGCCCTTATTGACCTTGGTTGTGATGCTGGCTGAAACTGGGGAACATGAAGTACTGGAGTCTCATATATGGTCATCCTTTAGTATACGTGGGGGACTGGGTCCAGGATAACTAACACATATCCTCTCAAATATTTTAAATCATCTCTAGATTACTTATAATGCCTCATACAATGTATTAGATTATTTATAATGTCTAATTCAATAAATGATATGTATATAGTTGTTATATTGTGTTGCTTAGGGAATAATGACAAGAAATCTGTACATGTTTAGTATGGACACAATTTTTGAAATATTTTCAATCTAATGTTGGCTGAATCCACTGGTTCAGAAACTGTGAATACAGGGGGCTGACTGTACATCCAAAACTTGAACGTGTGAGACTCTCCTCTTCTGAGAGCAGAGGAGAGATGGCTGCAAGTGGGTGGGGCATGGATGTTTGGGTGTTTGTTAATGGGTGAAGAGAATGACGTGGGATCATTTAGAAAGTGGATGCACTGATGCACCCAAAAGGGAAGAGAGGAAGAGAGAGAGAGAGAGAGAGAGAGAGAGAGAGAGAGAGAGAGAGAGAGAGAGAGAGAATTAGCAATTCTTGACGATTCTGGAGTGTAGTACATAGATAAAGATAATGTAAAAAAAAGGACCATTTGCAGTTTGGCACATTATTGTATAGAACTTTGGTGCCTAATGAGTTTAAATTTAAATCTCTCTGTAACTGTCTTAGCAAGTTACTTAACTTCTCTGCTTTCAGAGTTGTTATGGTCAGTACTCATGGCGTCACAATCGACTTTGACAAATGTTAGAAGCTGCATTTTAAAGTATTTTTGATCTTGGACGTTGGTTGATGCAAAGAAGAATATAAATATCCTACATAGACAATAAATTCCCATAATTTAACTAGAGACCTGAAATGGACATTAACAAGCACCGTAACATTTAGCATATAATCTTCAATATTTCACAAAACCCCTTATATTTCATTCACGACATAGTGATTCACTTTCTTATTTGGATGAAATTTGTTGTAAATTTTTATAGGCCTATATTCATGTGTATACTTTGAAGGTATAATTAATATGATTATCAGTAGTAATTCTGATCTTCTCTAGACTATAATTCAGACTTAACAGTTTAAAAATAAGAACATTTTAAGCACTATTGTTAATAAATAAGACTTTGTATTTAGCGGATAACATTATGTATGTGTATGTGTGTGTGTGTGTGTGTGTGAATTTGTGTATTTTTGCCAGACAACATGCATCTTTTGAAGACAAAATTGAATACTTATCTCACAAAACTGTAAATATAGCTAAAAATAAGTAATGCTGCAATAAGCAATAATATTGTTATCATTTTATGCCACTTGTATATAGAAAAGCTCTTGCAGATTGAAAGATGGAATTGCAAATTTTTTCCCCATTCCCATCTCTTGTTTAATATGGCATTGTTTCTGGATCATGGATGTTTTGAGCAAAATTTGATAAAATTTTTAAGAGAATGATATGAATTTTTAAAACCTTAATTCAACTCTTAATTCTTCTTTTAGTGTTCCCAAAGCACTTAAATTATATAACTATCATCATATTAACTATATGGCATAACATGTTATTAATTTGTTAAAAATGTATACTGAGCTCTTGCTATATTCCAGGCAAACTGTTAACCCATGGACATACAATAGTGAATAACTATAGTCTCATCTTTGATGTTATAGAACTTAGAGTTTAATGAGCTAGATACATGAAGCAAACAAATATATAATTTAAACTGTGATCATTCTTATGAATAATAAGAGGCAAATGGCATGAGAGAGGATGCCTGGGGAAACCTAACTGAAGTGTCAGGGAAGACCTCTCTGCCAAATGCAATTTATAGGAAGATCTGAAAGATGAGTGTGTATTCGTTAGTCCCAAGTAGGTACAAGAGTATTTCAGACAGAGGGAGCAGTACATACAGTGGCCCTGAGGTGGGAAGAAGTGTGAAGGGAGGAAGCAAGAAATGGATATGGGAGGCTCATTTGCAATTCCATTTACAAATGAGGTCTAGAGAATAGATTTAAGAAGGTCAGTGGTAGTAAAGTTAGAAGTGGATGATTTTGAGAAATAAGTAGAAGGTAAATTCAACAGGACTTGAATTGGATCTAAAACAGGATGGGTTGGGTATAAAGGAGAAAGGAGAAGGAAAGTGCTGCTAAAATAAAGCTATTGGTAAAAGTGGATGAATTTGGATCTAGCAGATTAAACTGCTGTTTTATTGTTACATTGTATTTTATCCTCTATCAACATTATGAGGGGGTTGATGAACTTATTTTTAAGTTTTAGATGCATGCTTTAAAAAATAATAGTATAAATTTTTCTAAGCTATTCCCTTGCAAGCTTCTTAGAATTGAAGATTGCCTCCCCTTTGTTTTTCACATATCCAGGGTTCTTAGACCTTCATATTCAGTTGTTGTTAAGTAGATTTTATTTTTTTACAGTTAGATATTAGAATTTCTGATTTCAGAAATAAAAAAAACTTCAATATTTATTTTGTGGTGTATGACTTAAAAACAGTATTCTTGAGTGTAGAGATTTGAAATGAAATTATTTACCAATTTGCTTTTGGGTCATAATTTGTAAGAATATGTAAAAATATAAAATTCAATGAGTAGCTTGATTGAACATTTGATACAGTTCCTTAGGTATATACAGAGGCCCTTTGAAAGATACTTTAAAAGATAAAAAAAGAAAGAAAGTACTTGACTTTGGGGTACAATTATAAAATTTGCCTACATGGTAAGGTTTAAAAAACAGACATGTAAGTTTATATTCCAGCAGTCACTGTGCTATGTGAATATCACTGGTTTCCAAGCAGCACATCCAGGGGTGAGCCATGTATAGGCATGATATAGTTAGACTTCTTGGGTTTTGATATGTTTTGAGATTTTTGAAAACAAATTATTTGGGAAGAATCAAAGCAGTATTACAAGGAAGCTAAAAATCAAAGTAGTATTATAATGAAGGAATAAGTACATTTACTAAGTACCCAGGTATCTATCCAGTGTTAATGTGTGTGAAATGATAATATAATCACCAAATCTCCTTCCTAAATGATGGGCACACTTTATAGTCATGAGGAATGAAAAGAAACTTTGTTGTTCAGTTGTTGGAGTCTATAAATGTGTCTGCTAAAGTGGTCATTGACAAAGGAGCTAAAAATATACGATGGAGAAATAGCAGCCTCTTCAACAAAAACTGCTGGGAAAACTGGTTAGCAGTCTGCAAAAAACTGAAACTAGATCCATGTATATCACCCTATACCAAGATTAACTCAAAATGGATCAAGGATCTTAATATCAGACCCCAAACTCTTAAGTTGATACAAGAAAGAGTAGGAAATACTCTGGAGTTAGTAGGTATAGGTAAAAACTTTCTCAATGAAACCCCAGCAGCACAGCAACTAAGAGATAGCATAGATAAATGGGACCTCATAAAACTAAAAAGCTTCTGTTCATCAAAAGAAATGGTCTCTAAACTGAAGAGAACACCCACAGAGTGGGAGAAAATATTTGCCAATTATACATCAGACAAAGGACTGATAACCAGAATATACAGGGAACTTAAAAAACTAAATTCTCCCAAAACTAATGAGCCAATAAAGAAATGGGCATGTGAACTAAACAGAACTTTCTCAAAAGAAGAAATTCAAATGGCCAGAAAACACATGAAAAAATGCTCACCATCTCTAGCAATAAAGGAAATGCAAATTAAAACCACACTAAGATTCCACCTCACCCCTGTTAGAATAGCCATCATCAGCAACACCACCAACAACAGGTGTTGGCGAGGATGCGGGGAAAAAGGAACCCTTTTACACTGTTGGTGGGAATGTAGACTAGTACAACCACTCTGGAAAAAAATTTGGAGGCTACTTAAAAAGCTGGACATCGATCTACCATTTGATCCAGCAATACCACTCTTGGGGATATACCCAAAAGACTGTTACTCCAGAGGCACCTGCACATCCATGTTTATTGCGGCACTATTCACAATAGCCAAGTTATGGAAACAGCCAAGATGTCCCAGCACTGACGAATGGATTAAGAAAATGTGGTATCTATACACAATGGAATTTTATGCAGCCATGAAGAAGAACGAAATGTTATCATTCGCTGGTAAATGGATGGAATTGGAGAACATCATTCTGAGTGAGGTTAGCCTGGCTCAAAAGACCAAAAATCGTATGTTCTCCCTCATATGTGGACATTAGATCAAGGGCTAACACAACAAGGGGATTGGACTATGAGCACATGATAAAAGCGAGAGCACACAAGGGAGGGGTGAGGATAGGTAAGACACCTAAAAAACTAGCTAGCATTTGTTGCCCTTAACGCAGAGAAACTAAAGCAGATACCTTAAAGCAACTGAGGCCAATAGGAAAAGGGGACCAGGAACTAGAGAAAAGGTTAGATCAAAAAGAATTAACCTAGAAGGTAACACCCACACACAGGAAATCAATGTGAGTCAATGCCCTGTATAGCTATCCTTATCTCAACCAGCAAAACCCCTTGTTCCTTCCTATTATTGCTTATACTCTCTCTACAACAAAATTAGAGATAAGGGCAAAATAGTTTCTGCTGGGTATTGAGGGGGGGAGCGGGAGGGGGCGGAGTGGGTGGTAAGGGAGGGGGTGGGGGCAGGGGGGAGAAATGAACCAAGCCTTGTATGCACATATGAATAATAAAAGAAAAATGAAAAAAAAAAAAAAAAAAAAGCAGATGAATAACTATGATATATTGTAAGAATTTATGTAAATGTCACAATGTACCCCCAGTACAACAATAATATGATAATATAAAATAAATAAATAAAAATAAAATTAACAAAAAGCAAAAAAAAAAAAAAAAAAAAAAAAAATAAAGTGGTCATTGATTTTCATATTGTGAACTTTCTTAATGTTGCCAGAAGTACAGTTAAAAACTCTTATTCTAAATGCTTAGGACTGGTTTTGTTGGTTGATAGAAAAAGATGGTTAAATGAAGGAATGGTTAAAACAAACATGATATATACATTTCTTGAACATTTAATTTTAACTTAAAATATAAACTAAACTGGTTTGTGTAAGTGGCATAAAAAGCTTTGGAAAAAATGCAACTAATTCTTAAAAACCACACCACTCTAAAACGGGAAAAAATGGATGAGTGTGTTAAAGATGAGCTAACTTAATCTCTGAGTTTTGTGAACTGTGGGCCACGGTCTTTATGTTTTGCAGAAGGAGTAGAGAGTGGAAGTTAAGTTGAGGTCGGAGAACAGAGCTACATTTTGTGCTGGCTTCAACTTGATGACAAAACCAGGCAGTTATAGTGCTGCTTAGAGTAGCTCCTGTCAGTAAACAGTGTCAGTAATAATATTTGAAGAGCCAGCTTTGAGCAAGGCACAGTTTTCTCTGTTTATCTGATGGAATTATGAATGATTCTTTTTCTCTGTTGCACTTGGACTTGGTGTCTCACCTTATGCTTCTCCAATAGCTGAGAATTTGCACTCCCATTTTGGGCATCTTTTGTGTCTCCTTCTTGGGGATCTCTTTCTTGTTGGCTACATGCACCTAAGGACCTTTTTTCATCTTTGCTACCCTAGGGCATGGTCTTCCACCCTGACCTTATAACTACAGTGTAAGTAATCTACTCTCCAGTTACTTTGGCAATACAAGCCTATAATCCTGTTTCAAGAAGTTCTGTGTTGAGTATCAGTGAACCAATCATGGTCATTTCTAGTTTTTGAGTCTTACTGATCTCTCATGTTTCATTCCTTAGAAAGTTGGCAAGGCTTATAAATCAAGACCTTGTGGATTGTGATGGGAATGGGTGGTTTGTGGGTAACCATGACAGGAAACTATTCCCCAAGGATGCAATAGTTGATTTTCTGGCTTCTCCTTCATGAAAGGTTCTGTTAGCTCAGGACATGTGGCTATGCCTCATATGCAAAAAAACCACATTCCTTTCCTTCTTATCACATGTAGTTTTCATAGTAAATACTTAATAAAATATTTATGGATAATTCATGTAAAAATTAACCCCATACTTATGGTAAAATGTATGACTGTGAATGTACTATGAAAACTAATTTTAAAACCCTTTAATCCTGACTTTCTCTTAGTTCTACAACCTAATCTTTAATCATTCTGCTCAAAGTTTGAAATACTGAGTAATCAATTGCAGTTCCCACTGTTTCATGGCCTCTTGCTTTTGTGTTTGCCATTTTTTTTTGTTGAAATGCTTGTCCCACTTTTTTTTCTCCAGTTGGCACTCTAATATATCATGTCTCAAAACTCACTCAAGTGCAGCTTTCTGTAGGAAACTTTCACCAGTGTTCCAGTTTGGGCTCATTGCCCATGAGTGTTGCTACCATGACATCCTTTTATAGAGTTATTTAAAAATTAACTGCATATATCATATCCAGGATAGTAAATCTTTTAGAAATAAGCACTGCCTCATTTACTTTATACACAGGACTTAGCAAGGTGAATGTGCTAACTATTCAGTGTTTGTTTAACTGGAGAGCAACATGCTAAGTTCATGTTAAAAAATTCAAAACAACCATCCAGGTATAGAATTTTATCTTAAAAACAGATCCTTATAAAGGTTACATGTAGAGAACAGAAACTTGGCAGAGGACTAGGAAAGGGTATTGCATCTGAAAGTGCTAGAGGAGGGAATGTAGCTTAGAGAGAGCACTAAGAAGGAGAATAGAATTATGTCTTAACTACAATTAAATATTGTAGTCAGTCCTTAAAATGTTGGTCAGTTTCAGGAGTTAACATATAAGTGGTGGAAATATTTTTATCTAACATCGAGCATCTTCTTAAATATGTGCTGGGAGAAATAGGCATTGTTGGAACATTAATTAGTTTAAGATTTAGATAATTTGGCCCTATTCCCAGAGATGACTTACTCCAGGTTTATGACATTGAGTAAATTAAATCCTCTCTGGGATTTAATTTCCAAATCTATAAGTTCATGGTTCTCAATTAGTGGTGCTTATGGCTCTCAGGGGACATTTGACAACGTCTGGAGACACTCCGATTACCACAATTTGGAGGATGTTCCTAGCATTTAGTGGGCAGAAGCCAACACTACTGTTAAGACCCTACAATGAAGCCCCCAACAACAAACTATCAGTCCAAAATTTCAATAATGCCAAGAAAGAATCTCTGGGCTAGATAGATAATTTATGGGCTTTTCCATTTTAATTATCATTCTCAAATGGGCTGACCATATTTTTTGTTATTTTAACTATTCCAAATAATATGAAAATGAGGATTTTGGATAAATTCCATTGTCCAGTAGATCTTCAAATGATGTTATAGTAATTTTCAAAGAAGTGAATAACATACACAGAGTCAAATAATTCTAGCCAAAATTTACTACTCTGTACTTCTGATTTAGTATTCTCAAATATAAATTAAATATAATTGTAGAAAACTCAAAGTAGGTTAAAATATTTACTCTTTCAATAGTGTAACAGTTTCTCCATGCTGTCAGATGAGTTCCAGAAGTGTTCACAGGAAGGGGGAAAGCTGTTTACTGTTGGAGAGTTTAAATGCTATCATTTATCTGAAAACTATATTTCAGTAATTAGCAACGTTCAGAGATGTGTATACTTCCCTATGATTTAAAGCAAGATTCATCAGTGATATAAAAATGATAGTGTACAGAATTTTATGGTATGAGATCAGTTTAGAATGAGCATCAATGCTAGCAGAATTCTAAATTATTTTGGAGGAAATGTATATTTAGAATTCTTGGTGAGTGATAATGGTTGCTTATCTTTACCATATTTGTATACAATAAAGGTTGACATAAAGAACTTGAGAACAGATTTTGAAAGCAACAGCATGGGCACTGATGCAGTTTTTCTAAGAATGAGGGTTTTTATGGGAAAGGGGTGCTGGGGATTGAACCCAGCAGGGGCACTGATGCAGTTTTTCTAAGAATGAGGGTTTTTGTGGGAAAGGGTTAGTGGGTATTGAACCCAGGGCCTTACATATGCCAGGCAAGCCTCTACCACTTCAGCCACACCCCCAGTTCTCCTGCTTTTAGTTTGTTTTTCAGATAGGTTCTTACACTAACTTTGCCTGGGCTGGTCTTGAACTCTGATCCTCCTGTCTTTGCTTCCCAAGTAACTGGGACCAAAAGCATGTGCCACCATGCCTGGCTTGTTTTCGAAACAGGATCTTGCTAACTTTCACCTGGACTGGCCTCAAATTCTGATCCTTTTGTCTCTACCTCTTAAGTAGCTGAGATTACAAGCATGAATCCCCATGCTTGGCTCTAAGGATGAGTTTCTAATTTGTTTAAAATGTTTTATAGACTTCAGTGAAAACATTCAAAACTTGAAGTGGCTGTGGAAGGAGAAACTGGAGTGGTTCCTCTTCTTGTCTAGTCCCCGTCCCTATTTCTCCTTTCTCTCTTTCCTACTTCACCTGCGTGCACACTGGAATCACCAAGCTAAAGACTGAGTTCAAGCTCAAGACAATTCTTAAATGGTGGAGCCTTGTCTTACTTGTCCTTCTGTCCCTGATGTCTAGAATTTAGGGTCTCTAAGTCACATCCATGACTCCAGGCCCTAAGCTCTATTCTTATGGGTAGCTCTAATGTAGTTTCTGCCTACATAAGATCTAGCTTTAAACTAGCACTCTCTCTTTCTCTTTACTTCAATTCTTCTTGGTACATCTAACCCCTCCTTCCAGCTTGTTTTGGCATTTACAAACAGACTCGTTCTTCAATCTAGTAAGACATACTCCTTCATTTCATTACCAAAGAAAATCTTCTCAGGCAGCTGGCTAATAGGCCTCCTGGTTTTCTTTGCAACCTACCAAGAAAAGTGTTGTATTTTTTCTTCCCCAAAACAAAAAAAAAAATGCTCCCTTTCTCTACTAATTATTATGTCACATGAGAATTGACAGAGCACCAACGGTGGGCAATTAAAAAACATTTATTTTATTCCCTGTTGAAATACATTTGTGGCATTACTGTCTCAAAGAAAACCATGTATGTATCTCAGAACTGTGAGGAATTTAAGTCAGCAAGCTTATCTCTAACTCACCATGATAAAAGAAATGGAGTGTTCTGTGACACAGGTTACTCCAGAGGCACCTGCACACCCATGTTTATTGCGGCACTATTCACAATAGCCAAGTTATGGAAACAGCCAAGATGCCCCACCACTGAGGAATGGATTAAGAAAATGTGGTATCTATACACAATGGAATTTTATGCAGCCATGAAGAAGAATGAAATGTTATCATTCGCTGGTAAATGGATGGAATTGGAGAACATCATTCTGAGTGAGGTTAGCCTGGCCCAAAAGACCAAAAATCGTATGTTCTCCCGCATATGTGGACATTAGATCAAGGGCAAACACAACAAGGGGATTGGACTTTGATCACAAGATAAAAGTGAGAGCACACAAGGGAGGGGTGAGGATAGGTAAGACACCTAAAAAACTAGTTAACATTTGTTGCCCTTAACGCAGAGAAACTAAAGCAGATACCTTAAAAGCAACTGAGGCCAATAGAAGGGGACCAGGAACTAGAGAAAAGGTTAGATCAAAAAGAATTAACCTAGAAGGTAACACACACGCACAGGAAATTAATGTGAGTCAACTCCCTGTATAGCTATCCTTATCTCAACCAGCAAAAACCCTTGTTCCTTCCTATTATGGCTTATACTCTCTCTATAACAAAATTAGAAATAAGGGCAAAGTAGTTTCTGCTGGGTATTGAGGGGGTGGGGGAGAGAGGGAGGGGTTGGAGTGGGTGGTAAGGGAGGGAGTGGGGGCAGGGGGGAGAAATGACCCAAGCCTTGTATGCACATATGAATAAAAAAAAAAAAGAAAAGAAATGGAGTGTTTTAGAGCTGTTGGTCAGACTTGTGCAGTTCTTCCTCTACTGCTAGGTAGGTTAGAACTGATACATAGGCAAACAAATTAAGCCAGCAGTTGAGATTCTGGGATACCTCTACCCTTGGGTTCAACTCTAAAATGCCCCTTGGAGCCATTCATCCCTGGTTTTCGATGCAGGATTATAGCATCAATCATTTTTTCATGTGCTGATGAGGAAACTAACAAAAGAATGGTTGCATCTCTTCTTTCTCCTTTGTCATCCTGACCCTCATTGTGTTGATTTTCTTATTAACAACACAGGTCCAGTGATTTGTGTCATGCTGGCCAGGCATGGTTTCTTTGATCTGAATTTTATTGGTCAGCATCACAGTCAGTAGCTTTGGATCTGATTTACCTAGCATTCTGTGTCGGGCTATGCCATGGCCAGTACACTTTTGAATGAAAGTCTTGACAGTTGTGAGAACTGAAGGGACATTCCTGATATTTCTGATTGGCTTCCAAATTCATCTGTTGATGTCCTTGAGGTAACTGTCAACTATTCTATTTATAGAAATGGTTTATGCAGTGTAGTCATGTCTAGTGAGTTGCCATATGGCACCTTAACATACCATCAAATGGGTAATCAAAGCTTAGGAACAAAGGTCCAAGAACTAATAGAACTAATAAAACAACTGTGCTGTATACAGTGAGCTTCATTTGGGAGGGTAGATGTCAGAAGCTGAAGCATTGAGCAGGTTTTGGCTTTCTCACAGCTATTTGCTAGATGGAAATTTTTAAATAAGTATGCTCAGTACATACAGTACTTACAATTTTGAACTATAAAATCAACAAATGCTTATCATTTAAAAAATCAGTATGGAATGGAAGAATAAAAATGAAGGGTAATGACACCCTGACATTACCCTTGGGGAGTGTACTTTCAGATAACCATAGAGGCAGAAAAACAAAGATGGAATCAGAGTCACATATGTGAAATTTTAAAAATATAAATGTATCATAATATTTATAGTTCTCCATCTTGTTCTTCCAATGAATTTGTCTTAGAGAGTGTTATGTGTCAGGTCTACCTCATTCCTCTTAGTAGCAGTTGTATTCCAGATCACATATACACACAGTTTAGGTAAGTCTTCCACTATTGAAAAACATAAGGTTATTGCTAATGTATTATAATTATAAACAATGACTTAGCGAACACCTTGTGTATGTATATTTTTGAGTACATAAGTTGACATTTTTGTAGCATTAACACTTAGAAATGAAATTGATCACTCAACAGTTAGGTGTATTTTGAATTTTGATGGATATTCTCAAATTATCCTTCCTCAAAGATACTGTTCCACAACACTGAATGAAAGTGCCATTTCCTCAACGACTCCATCAGTGCCCTGTCTATGCTCTTCTTGCTGGAAAAACAGTTTTATTGTTTTGACCTACAACCCTATCCTGACCACATTCACCGAATAAAATACTATTTTACTCCATGGAGACAATAAGACAATAGAAAACAAAACTAATAAGAAACAACTCTAGAGATGTGAGTCTTTTAAGCAGTTTAATCAAAACCTTGAGCAAAGCAAATAAAATGGCTCTTTGTTATTAGCAAAGACTTCTTCCCCCTGTGCTGAACCATAGTCAGCTAGGCTGGATTGCAAGAACTGACAAGGTGGAGTGCCTTGACCAGTCTTCACCAAGAAGGTCTATCTTCACTTCTTTCCTCCAAATCCCGACCTAATTCTTGGATCTAACTACTTCAAATTGAAGAAAGCTCACACTTTCCAGTGTACAAGTGACAGAAAGCGTTTGCTTTGAAACTCAGCACTTGCCTTTCTCCTATCTACCCAAGGGAGACAGCAGTCCCTGGACCTAGCAGCAAGTGTGTTAGAGAGAAGGTTAATGGAAGAGAAAATTGTGTATACATCATGCATGCATTCAGGTAGAAAAAGAGACAGGAAAAATTTTTTTCCAAAGGAGTTCAAAACCATAGGCAAAGAGAATGAAGAGTAAGTACTGACTGGCTATTACCCCAGCCACTGGAGGGAAGAACAAAAATGTGTCTAAAATGTGATCAGCCATTGTTTATAACTTGGTGTAGGGTGAGGCAGAGAAGCAGATGGGGGAAGAAACCAATAAAAATTGTATTAGCGATTCCTTTTATCTTTGGGATTCTTGTCTTACTCATACTCCTTTGTGGCCAATTTGAGTCTCCATTAGGCTTATTTCCCTCAATATAACAAAATTTGATATATCTCTATTTTGTTCTATCTTTTCAAATCTTATCATTTGCTGCATTTTACTTTGCTATATTTTTTATTTCATTCTCTTTCTGCATTATGTACTTTGAGACAGCACATCCACTAACAAAATTCAATTTCATTCTTTTCATTCAAGTATTTTTTAAAATCATACATAGTGCATAACATGACAGATACTGTTTATTGCTGCATTTCCACCTGGGTTCAATGTCATCTGTGCTGCCTGGTTCCTGTATTACAGAAACAGTTTATTGAAAGCATAGAAACACCAATCTTTAAAAGACCATACCTCACTAGGAAATGGACAGCCAAGTTATTTGTTTCAAGTTTAAAATTAATTTATATAATACTGATATACTTGGCAAATTCTAAGGCAAGCCATCTCAAATTCTGTACCAGGAAGTTATTTATAATTGGATTATCAAGAAAAAGAAAAGGATCACTAGCATCTGTCATTTCACTTAAAGGTAAAGGCCATTCTTCTTGTCATTCAAATGCTAAAATTTCTTCTCCTTTTCCAAACCTGCTATGCTTCCTCTTGTCTTGTGTTTGCTTACAGGAGAGTTGGGACATGTATTGCTGCTTTCACTTTTTCCATATAGGATGGAAGTCTGGGAAATTGAAAAAGGTTGTGCTAAGATCACAAGTCACAAGGAATTTTAAAACAATTTTACATTAAACAGTTTTTATTTTCTTTCCTTTTTTTGTGGAACTGGGATTTAAACTCAGGGATTTGTGCTTACAAAGTGGGCACTCTACCGCTTGAGCCACACTTCCAGTCCATTTTGCTCTGCTTATTTTGGAGATGGAGTCATATGAACTATTTCCTCAGGCTGGTCAGATCTCAGCCTCCAGAGTAGCTACAATTATAGGCATGAGACCCCAGTGCCCAGCTATATTAAACAATTGTTAAAACTAGTTTATTTGTATAATTTCTTTTTTTAATGTATTTTTTATAATATTTTTCCACTAGTCACTTGGATTGAAGCTATAGTCCCTAAATAACTTTTAAATCTAAAAGCTGTGTCCTATAGTTTGAGATGGCTCTGTAGGTAGCTACTGAAACAAAACCTATTTGGAAAATGAGCTATCAAATATGCACCATGTGCATTTGATGAAATGGAGGCAGTTACAGTTCACATAAGCATTACTATATTATCATCATTCGCTTATACTAAAGATAATTGGATTTTTCACACAGTAGCCAGCCAGTTAGACAATAAGAATAAAATGCATAAAACTTACTCATGAAGAGTGCCATAAAAAGATGGTCTTTTTTAATGTTGCCTAGACATTTTTCTGGGTGTGAGCAGGCAGATGGGTAACTGAAAAACAACATCAACATAAAAATTGAACTAAGGAGGCTATTTTGAGGGTTTTTTTTTTCCTTCACAATTGTGAGCTTTTGAGGCTCTAGAAGGACAGTGCACTGTGGACAGAGCTCTAGATTAAGAGCAGGGAGATCTGGTGTTTGCCTTGGTTAGTTTGTAAACTAGTCATGTGACTTGCTCCCGCAAGTCTCAAACTCCTCATTTTTATAAAAGAAGAGCCCTGTGCTATGGAGTAAAGGCTCAAAAAAATGTTGCATGAATTTAAGAATGAATGAAGCATTTAAAGATTTCTTTCCAATCCAAGATTCTGACTTTGCATTAAGAATCTGAACAAGTAATAAAAAGACAGCATCACAAATTACACAAAACCTCCATCCAAATATTGTTTCTATTTAGCTTAGACTTGTAAGCTTGTAGATTTTCTAAATAACACTTTTCTTTAGATGAGCACAGAATGGCTTCTGGACTCAGAATACAGTGGCACATTAGCTGTTTAGAGAGAATCTTGCATTCTAGAGAAATGTGGCTCTGGATAATTCCAGTTTCTCACAGATGGGATAAATTAGTTGTTCAAAACATCCAAATGTGTGATGCATAAAGCAACATTGGCAGCTAGTGAGGAAGGGCATATCAATGAAGTACCGAAACTCTGAATGTTTACTTCACAAGGAAATGGCTTCACAGGCCAGAAAACTAAGTTGTCATAGAAACTTCCATGCCAGATATTTTGTTTTAATTTGAATAATGACAGATTAAATGAATTCACAGATAAATGCAGCTATATTATGAATAATAAAATTGGGTATTTTGCTTTTATTTTTAAACACACTCAATTGATACCCATCTTCAAACAGACTTTCAGTCTCAAGTAGGGGAAAGTATTTTTGTATAAATTATCTATAGATTCCTGTTGAAAACCTATGTAAAATTGAATGTTTGTTGTAAAATGGTGTGTTTTCTCAAGTTTATTTCTCATCATAATTTTTTGTTTTACTTGGTCTCATCAAGATAATTTCACTGACATAGGAAGGAATATGCCATAACTATTTGCATGTTTATACATAGAATACTACATCTTTTCTTAAGGAATCAGACAATAGCTGTGTTGCCAGTTTTTGCCTCCAAATGGGTTCTTCTTCCCCTCTGAATTGTGGAAGTGATAGCAAGACTAAGCACCAATTGTGCAGAAAGACTTTTCATTCATTTCTTCTTCTTCCTTCCTTCCTTCCTCCTCCTCCTCCTCCTCCTCCTCCTACTCCTCTTCTTCCCCCTCCTCCTCTTTGGCAGGACAGCCTAAGCTCAGGGCCTTAAACTTGCTCAGAAGGCGCTCTACCTCTCGAGCCATGCTCCTAGCCTTGAGAGACCTCATTCTTAGCTGAGAACAGGAGAAATGGGACATAAACTCACAAATCAACTTCTCAACTCTTGGAGACCAGGAGGTTATAGATAGAGAAGAAACAAAATGGGTGGATAGGCTAATAAAAGTGGGGAATATTAAGGTGTTTTCCATGAATGGATGGGGATTTTCCAGGAATTCAGGTGCTGCCTCTTTTCACTCCTTTTGTGGGCCTTTCTAGTTATCACCATGGCAACTGTTATCCAACATGGCAGTGGGAGAGTGTCATTTAGCATGCAGATGGACTTATAATGAAATTAAAGTTTATTTGAAGGTCACTTTGGTGGTCATTTTAGATCCAAACAGTTTTGGCTAGCCCACTTAACAAGGAACTTCTGGCCCTCAGGTATCCAGTTCTTAAACAGAAACATGATTAGGGTGGAATAGAAATTCAACTAGGTCACCTAGGAAGTACTCAGGGTAATAGCTGCTATGCATTTAGTAAGGAAAATTAATAATTAGTTTTGCTGTCTACTTATTAGTCAACTATTATTTGGAGAGGTAATATTTATTGAGGGTCTGCTATGGGCCTGGCTATGCCAGAATTTCAATGTACTTGATCTAATTTGACCCCTCAGCTACTCTGAAATACGTATCTTTTCATTTCTTGATGTGTAACCTGAAGATAAGAGACATTAGGTGATACTCAGGTAAATAGGCAAAGCTGAAATTTAAATCAATTGGACTTCAAAAATGACACCACACTGCCTCATGTCATAGAGCTAAGCAGACACGAGTATCTAGGGAACAGAACAGGCACTTCATGATAGGCACGATACAGCTGAGTGTAGCAAGAATTAGGATAATGTCCAGTCTTCTCATGGGAAGGCCCCTAACTGGACCATGGTGGACCTTGAGTTAGACTTCAGTAACCAGCCTCTTAGCCTATAAAAATTTGGAACACTTAATTATGGACCTCAATATATTCCCTCATAATTCACATTGATTCCTTTTTGGTAAATGACTCTATGGTTACATGCATATGTTTTCAGCTTTTTAATAGAAAATGATGTGATTCTGGGTTTCTGATCAGCACAACTTATTGATTGGACACTTTCAGATGTGTCCCTGGAATATGTAAGTGTTATTGTTAACTGAAAAGTTTAAGCTGAACAAAATTACTTTATTATAGAAGCTGTTACCAAAATCAACTATCTTAAGAATGTATAGCATTGAAAAATTTGGACCAATCAAGTCATTAACCAGTGAAATGTAATCATTTGTAACTTAGCCAAGCTCTGCTGATGACGCAAATTAGTTGCGTCATTCTCTCTGTTGTGATTGGTGTAATATTTTACAATGAACATGGATTAGTTAACAACAAACAATTTTCCAAGCAAATAATAGTGGAACAGAATGAAAATTTGAATTGGAATATGAAAAATGACTGAAGGGAGCAACGTAAAAAATGTGTAAGTAGATTTTCTGAAATACGCATTTAAAGACAGAAAAACAAATGTGTTTGAAAACATAATCAAGAAAGAAAAATACATAGAAAAAGGTGATTTTCCACAGAAAAAGATTCACAGAGCTCATTCATTCAATATCATATAATAATGATTTGATGGATACAACTGATAAAATGCCTACAAAAAGTGAGAGGGTAGCCATTAACATTGCTGTAGTGAGTTCCACTAATCTTAGTCATGGATTCGTTAAGGTAATGCCTCTTTTTTTTTTCCTGTCTATTCAGGCAGTACTGCTATGCTGGGTGCTGTCCATGGTACGGAACCAGCACTGCTTATTCAGGCCTGGTGCTCTTCTGGAAATTTGTAGGGATGGTTTCCTACCTTACACTGTACTTGGATTGTAAATGTATCATATTAATATGTTAGTGATATTTACTGTTATTGGGGTTTCCACGTATTTTATTTCAACAAAGGCACACAAACTAAACAAGAACTGAATTCCTGATATTTCTTACAAACAGGATCCTCCTGTAGTCTCTCCCATCTCAATTAATGACAACTAAATTCTTTGTTACTCAGGCTGAAACCTTGGTGTAGTCCTTTACTCCATTATTTTCCTCACATTCCACACATACTGGATCTACCTTTAAATATATTCAGAACATGATCAGTGTGCACTACCTCACTGTGACCATCATTGTGAAAGCTGTCATCTCTCACTGTAACAGACTTATAACTGCTTATATCCTGTCTCCTCCCCATGCCCATTTTCAAAATCTGTTCTCAACCTAGAAACCACAGGATCATAAAATGAAAATGAGGCCATATCACTTATAGCTGAAAATCCTAGGATGGTTTCCTGCTTTGAAGCTAAGGTCCTTATAATGGCTGTTTAATGATAACAGCCTTCTTGACTGTTCTGTATTGAACTCATCTCCTTCCTTCCCCATACTGTGCTCTACTTCAGTCCTAGCCACACCTAATTATGTTCTTCCTGTAGGATATTTGCACTTTCTGTTGCCTCTGTCCAGATATACCTTCCATCATTAATATGCATGACTCATTTCTGTACTTTTTTGAAATCTTTATTCAAAACCTCTTTTCATTGTTGTGTCCCTGGTTTTCCCATTTAAACTTGTTTTTTTTTTTAAGAAAAGAAAGAAAGCCCTCCCCTCATAATAGTTTGTATCTTCCCTTCTCTGAGTTTTTTCCTTTATATGTCTGTGATATTGCAAACTATATACTTAAGTCACATATATTGTCATTGTTTTTTTCTCTTTTTCTGTAACATGGAAGCTCAGTGTCATAGGGACTTCTGTTTTTTACGTTTTGTCTATTGCTAAGTATAAAGAGACTCCTGACATGTAATAGGAGTTCAATGTTTATTTGTCAACTGAGTGAATAGAATCACATGCATAAGTTAGTGATAAGGGGAGAATGCAGAGTCAGTATTTGATGACATAAATACACATATCTCTTATTCTATCAGGTTATTATTTCAGGTAATAAAGAAAATGTTTTTAGCATTGATTGATTTTTAGTTAGTGTTCTGATTCGGTTTGGAGGTGCTAAAATGAGCATGAATTTGGCCTTTGTATATGCAGAGGACGTTAGCAGAAGTTCTAGAGCTGGTGAGGTCCCCAGGAGAGAGTTCCCATGAGGTTCCCTGATCCTACACTGGGGGTCTTCATTATTCACCCCCATTTCTACAATATGTTTATTCTATGGAAACTGCAGTTTTCTAGTGTATGGGATTAAGAGGGTTATCTCCTCAAACCATTTCAAATGGGTGGACATAAATTCTGTCTAGAGTCTTAGTTCTAGAAACAAGGTTTGATTCATACTCCTGATAAAAATGATGTGATAAATTACACCAGCCACTAGGGGGGGTCCTAGACATTCATATTCAGAGTAGGATTAAGTTTGGCAAGAAGTCTAGTCTAGCTACCTTTAACCCATTTCCCTAATTTACATTCCTTTTAGCATTTTTTATAAAACTTACATTTATTTTATATTTCCATAAGTACTCTTTTTCGATACGGTGAAAGGAATTATGGCTGCATCTGTTTTCTAGCCTTTAATCCCAGGTGACCTCATTACCATCAGCCCAGTGGCAGTGATTCATGTGCAGAGGATGGAGGTACTGGATCTCTGCTAGTGCTTTTTCCACCATCCAAGGCTTCTTCACTTTCCTGGAAATTGTAAAAGTCTTTGAAATGATTCAACCTGTGTGCATTTAAGAGGTTTTTTAAGAAAAATGATTTTCAAAATGACTCATATTTATGGTTATGAATTATTCTTTCAACTTTTAATTTCATGCTATTTTAGTTTAGGAAAGTAACAGTCCATGCAGCACCAACTTATTCTTTATATTGTTTCCATGATACATAATTGATTGTGAAGGTAACAGGGATGCCAGTATCCATTATTGAGAACCAAACAGAAATCAGAAAGAACAAGGGGTAAAAAAGTAGAGCTAGAAATACATATGCAAATAAAATTTCTCTTTTCTCCAACTTAACTTATTAGATCTTATTTAAACTTTGGTCTTTTTTAGTTAGAACAAAAAACTATAGCATGCACTACTGGTAGAGATTCCTGTGAGAAAACGCCTATCTTTAAATAAATTAGTTGTTGGAAATACTTATTCAATAAATGTTGTCTCAATATAACAGTTAAAATCAAGTTCTTTGGTATCATAGATCTTGGTTTAAAGCTAAACTGTGTTGTTTATTAGGTAGGTAACTTCAGGTTACTTGCTTTTTACCTCTCTCTTGATCCTTACTTTCCTTATCCATCCAATGACTATAATAAGTTCCACTCCATAAGGTCATTCCTAGACACATAACATACACAGTAAATACAAGAACAAAGTATGTCACATAATAGTTACTTTATAGACATTAATCTGTTTCTACTTTGCTATAAAGATTTTTTATTTACCTTTGTATTATCCTGTCATAGTGGAAAAGTTTGATGGTGACTTTGTTCTCTCTCAACATAGTACATACAGTATGTGTGTAAATCACTACTAGAAATTATATCATTAAAAGTTTTAAAATGTGAGTAAATGATATTTTGCCTTAAACAAGATATTTTTATTACTTTTTGGTGGACTTCAAAAGAAGAAATCAGTATAAGGCAATTACTTAACATTAAAATTATATAAATAGGTTATATTTGATTGAAACAGCCTGAGCAGAATCCATTTAAAGTATAATGAGCTACAATCTTATATGAAATTCTTCCTTTGGCTTGATAAATACTGAGACCTAATCCTCTATGAAGCAGAGGCCATGGCTATTAGTGATACATTGCCCATGTAAAATTATCTGTTCCTCTAGCATATTTTCCATAGGTTTCAGGGATCATGTGTCCGCAATTTGTATAACATGCCACATTGTGGTAGATGGAGATGATAATATTACATTTTAAGTCTTGGCTTTTCCACCGAATAATTGTGTGATCTTAGGCTAGTTCATTAATTTGTTTGAAATTTACTTGTGTCTATAAATTGTAGTTATAATTTTGCAAATTGTATAATGTCGTATTGAGATTATGTGAAAGTATAAACATGAGAGCACTTTACAGTGGTGGCTACTTCTTTCATTTGTCAAACTACATTTCTGAAGCAACATAGGTAGCTGTTGAAGTAGAGGATATTTATTAATGGGTCCAACATGGTCTAGGAGACCATTTCGCTCTAGTTTCTTTTCCAAATGATAATGGCAAGAAGTCTGTGAGATGGGAAAATAGGGGATTAGTTGGGGGAAGATTCTCATTTGCCTAAAAAGATGAATGATATTTAATGTGCTTTGGAAACTAGACAGTATTGAGGAGCCCATTTTATTTTTCTGCTTGAGTGTTCAGTATTCATTGAATGATCCCAGACTAATTCTTCTATCTAACCCCTTTTACCTTTATTTGGGTAATACTATAGTAGATTCTGTTACCCCAACCATCACCCCCTGTCCTTACAGAAGATGAACTGCCCCTAGGGCTGCCTCTTGGGCATAAGAGGACATCACATAGGCACTGAGCCTCTCTTTCAGGCTCTTATGTCATCCTTTCTGCTCAGACTAGATATACCAATATGATCCAGCTGCTGAGATAATATTGCTTATGCTTGCTTCACTACAAGTATATTTATAAGGCATCATAAATAATTTCACTTGCATTCATTGATGACTGTACTATGAGTTCAGTTTTAACTTAAATGTGTGCTTTGACTACAGAAAAAAAATTGAATTTCAAAACAATGAGTTGATTTTTGTTCTCTATCATTATGCCACATTACTTTATAAAAATTATGAAGAAACCTGTTTTCATGTGGAAAATAGGCAGAAGCCATACCTCAACAACTATTATAAAGTCTATTTTTGTCTCAGAGTTTAACATATGTGTACAGTACATTTTAAATTTTAATGTAGTTGTAGCTTGTTTTGTTACAGTGTCTTTTATAATGAGTTATAATGTCTGAATATGCCATTTTGAACTGATATTTCAAGGTGTGTGAGAATCCTGTGGTTATCAACAAAAGCCCTTGATAGAAAACAGTGTGACATTTAAAAAATTGTCAGGCTGTACTGGATGACTTCTTGAGGGTGTTGCAAGCATCCCACAGGTGACATTTAGCCATTTTCCCTGATGCCAGGTGTGTTGAATAAGGCCTTCTGAGTATGTTGATGCTTGTGAGAGTGCTCCTTCAAAATAAAAGTGTCATCTCAGATAAAAATTTGCTACAATTTCAGGTTGATTTCTTTTTGCTTTTGAACAGTTTGTTTCATGAGTGAAGTCATTCAATGAGTACTTCTTATATGTTCTTACATAAAAAGTCTTGTGCAGGTACTATTATCAATCATTTCCACCTGTGGACAAATAATTAGCTGATTTTAATGGGAGGAAAGAAAATAATTTGAGGGCATTGGGCTCCTGAGTGTTGTAATAAAAGTTTGAAGACAGAAAAAGAGTATCTGAAACTTTGACCATAGGAGATGTTTAGTATGTACTTATTAAATACAATGTATTTAGTAGAATAAACCTGTGACTGTAACTTCATCAGGTTGTGATTTAGTGGAATGCCTATTGTCCTGGGTGTCAGGAAATACGAGTTTTGCCTGGTTGGTCCTGCTGCTCAGCCACTTAGCTGTGACTGCTTGAGTAAGCCACCTTGCTTCTCTGGGCTGCAACTTCTTGGTTAGTAGAGTAATAGAGTAGGACTAAATGATTTCTAAAGTTATATGAGTCCCTTTGTTTTTTCTGAAGAATGTGTATCTGCATTTTAATGACAATATTGATTGTTAATAGTTATTGAAAAATTAAAAGGTAGTGAGCTGGTACCATTTTTATTTTCATGTTACAAATGACATAATTTATAAGTTAACAATCCCCAAATCTGTTCCAGTGTCACAGCCAGGACTTGAGCTGAGATCTAGCAATCTCAGATATGCATGTGTTTAACCATTATGCCACATGGCCTCCAGCATGAAGGCTGGAGAAGAAAGGGAAACTCACCCTCTTCCATTTTCTGTGTAAGTTTTCAGGATTACTCTGAAGGCTGCCACTTAACATGAAAGAACACAGATGATGTTTCCAGGAAACTTATGTAGTCTTATATTTGAGGGTAGCTGAGAGGACCTCTGAAGTCCTAACTTATTTTTTGTTCAATGGAGGAATCTTTTCTCTAAAATCCATGCCTGTAACTACTTTTGACAGATGATGGATTGATACAGGTACTGGGGTCGGAGGTTTTCTTTGGAACTGTGGAGAACTGGCGGTGAGTGAAAATGTGCGCCCTTAGATAACTCAACTCCCCAATCCTCATGGAACTGATGACATCTGCCAGTTTTCATTCAACACCTCAGGAACCATTCTGGTTTCTCAGGAACACAGGTAAAGGGTTTACTTAGGTGAATGTTATTTTATGTTGCTGATGTTGGGAGCATCTTCTTGAGTTCAGTAATACACAGCTAATGGTTCTTTTCCCTACTGTGCTTTTGGCTTGTGTATTGTTCAGATCTACTCCTTAATGATTTCAGCTGGCTGCTTGCCCAAGTCAAAACCACTTCCTCTTGATGTGTTCAGCCAGTGTTTTTTTTTTAGCATATAGTAGTTGTACAAGGAGGGGATTCACTGTGACATTTAGATATGTGCTTACAATATATCTTAATTAGATTCACTGACTCCATCATTCTCCCTCATCCTCCCTCCATCAATCTTCTTAGAAAAATTTCAACAGGTTTCATTATTCTGTTTTCATACACATTTACAAAGCACACTGATCATATTTTCACTCCTTCACCCTCTCATTTACCCTCTCCCCTGTCACTAGTATCCACCCCCAAACAGGACCTGTTTTACCTTCCTGTCCTTCATTTTTTAAAGTGCATATTGACTGTCAAGGGGGTTTCTCCTTGGTATTTCACACATAAAAATATTGTACTTGAATCTAATTAACCTCCTCTATCACTTTCTTTTTCTTTCTCACTCTGCTCCCTCATTATTCAACAGCTTACAGTGCACTTTGTTGTCTTGTCTTCATGCACAGATGCATTGTCCTTCAATATGCTTCTCTATCATTCCTTTTACTCTCCTGCCTCCCTGTGGCCCCTCAGATAGACCCACTATTACAATCTTGTTCTCTCTTTCTCATATATATGTGTATATGTATCTACACATATATATGTTTATATAATATATATATATGTGTGTGTATATAAATCAGATGTATTCATGTACACATTTATCTTATAGGTCTAGCTTCCACAAATGAGGGAAAACATATGTGGCTTACTTTCTGAGTAAGGGTGGGGCCACTCAGTCTGAGTCTGGCTTACTTTGCCTAACATGAACAGAAATGAACTTATTGGGTCATTTTGGGCTGCACTATCTTAAAGATACCATCTTAAATGAAAAGTAGGTACAGAAAACAAGATTTTAATCATTGCCTTCTTTCCTAGATCCATTTCATCCACATCTAATATATTGTGTTAATTGTATGCTAACACTTTTAACATTAAAGCTCAAAAAATATTTAAACATCTGTATAAAGAATTGGCATTTAGACTTTCAAGCAGACTGATTGCCTATGACTGACACTTCTAAACAAGTACAATAAAAAAGTTTCTAGATAATTTGCAGTTTATTCTCTCTATTTCTTTGTAAACACTAGAACTCCCATATGGAAGTGTATGAGGAAGGCAAGGCATAGTTTCCAAAAAGTATCAAGGAACTGCAAAGGTCAATGAAAATGGAAAATGAAACTTACAGTGTCCAGTCTATCTTTTTAAAAAGTAATTGAGAAATGAAAAGCAAAAGAATAATTACCCCTTTTAATACTTACATCCTCACATCTGATACAGTTATCAGGGTTTGATGCATCTCAAGAAAACATGACATGAAAAAGGTAATATACAAATGACATAGTAAATACATTGGTTTACTATTTTGAAGGAAAACTTACTGTTTCATATTCAAATTTGTGTTTGCCACTGAATCATAGAGAAGAATACTCATAGCCTAAAGATTTAATTATAGACATTCTACTGTTTACTACCTCATACTTAATCTCAAATTTTATTCAGTTCCCCTCCAATCAGGTGAGCCTTCTGATCATCATTTGATCTCATATCTCAGCCTTGCTTAAACTCCCTTAAAACCATGTTTTCATCTTGTCTCAATCTAAAATACTTACTGTCTGGCTAGTTGTGGAATATTGAGGAAGATGTCCAGCAAGCGCCTGGCGCATAGTGGGAGATTTTAAAGAATCAACTCTGTTTTCCTTTCCTTGGATCCTCATCCTACCTCACCCATTCAGGTCTGATCCATAATTCAAAGACAAGATCTGATCACATCCCTTGCACAGCATCCAAGAGCATCACATTCTTCCATGAGCAAATAAAGAAATTTGTCACTTAATAGATATAATTTTGAATTACTATTTTCTTTTTCATATGATAACATCAGGATTCTTTGGGTATAAGCAATAGAAATGGATTGGTTAACATGAGTAAAGAAAGAATTTGGGAGTGGGTGCCTATGGTTAGCCCACTGTATTCACCAGAGCTGAGCCTGGAGAACAAGAGCTGGAAATGGATGGGAACCAAAAAGGGAACACGTGGAGGGGAAGATGATGCATGGCTTTGAGCAGGAACAGTCCGATCAGAAAACCACTTCTGAGATGAGACACCAGCTGCTGCTTCTCCTATTGTGGTTGTTACTCAGCCCATTGGAGGACACTGTGTGTTGGGCTTAGGCCAGTCACACCAGGGCCATGAGTGGAAGGTTCTGCCCTTCTGACTGCTGTAGCAGAAGGCCAGACACCTGATTTACCATCTCCAGAGACTTCATCCAACCAGAGAAAGAAGAGCCCCTAGAAGGACATCTGGATACTGATAAGAAGGAGAAAGAGATGCTGAGTGGCTAGTCAGAATGTTCAACCAGTTTGCCCTTTGAATGCCAGAAATTTCATTTGCTTGAGAATATAGATTGTATTATGCTAGTTTTTCGTGCTCTGGTAGTTTATTTATCCATCATATTTTAATTAACCCTTTATTACATACACACCACTTATTTAAAGTGCTCTCTATATAGTAGTACATATATATGAGACTTAGAAGATAACAGTTTTCTTGGAGTTTGCTTGTTGGTGGCAGGATGAGACAGACATTGAGTAAGATAGTGCCATTTCATTTTGTGTTAGTGATGTGTGTCATGGGTACAAATATGGCTTGGCAGTGCACGAGTGACTGACAATGGGCAAGAGGCACACAATGTATAAGGTGGAGCAAGTTTACATAGAGGCTTAGATTGATTAAGGAAAATAGGACAGTCACAGAGGTTGGAGAAGCTGAGATTTGAATGTCTGCTATCTGTTCTCTTCTCAGCACTTTTTCTATCTCTAGCATCATTACTTTGATGCTGTGAAGTACTGAAAACAAAAAGTACTATAAAGATTTTGAAGAGGCAAACATAATGTCTCTATTAGTCACAAGATTTGTGATATCAAGGTAGTTGATCATGTTTTTGCAGTTTTGAGACTTAATTAATTGGTCCGTTGGTGCTGCTTTATCCCCATATAGAAATTTTTGTGCTTGTTATTAGTTTTCTTCTAGAGTGAACATGAAGAACACCCAAATGCAAAATGGATCATGTCCCCATATGGCTGCAAGCAGCTATCAAAGTGAAAATAATCTGAGTTTGTCTATTTCATCCAGTGCTGCCTGTATATTCAGTCATTTAGTATTATCTAATGTTGATGGGCTTCTTCCATGATGGCCTCTTGAATTGTGCACTGGAAATGTGGTGCCCTATGTAACTGAGTACTTGCATTATTTAATTAAGCAAGGTGCTATATGAATCAACAAAACAACCCAAGCTGCATATCAGAAAAACACATTTCAATTAGTGACAGCAGGATCTGTGCCTGAGGGCCCCATTCATCAGGTAGAAAATGTGACAATGCCTGGAAAAAATGCACATTCATTTCTTATAATATTGTGTGCTAAATGAATATTTATTGGAGTCAGTAATAATATATATGTCTTGCCTAGTTCTCTCTCTAGTCTATCTGTCAATAAACGTTTAGAGTCCTCACGGGTGGAAATGTTGATCTACTTACTATTTAGGAACCTGGGAAAGGTTTGCCTGAACTCAGAAACCTATTGACCAATTAAAAAAAAATTTTGCATTAGGCACTCTGTTAGGCATGATAGTGGTAAAAAATGAATAAAATATGAAGTATTTACTCAGGATATTACTTAAAAAGAGAGAAGCCCCCATAATACATATGATAAAGGTTATGATATAGAATATTTTAGAGTATTTTGAGAACCTTCAGGAATGATAACAATTTTTATGGGGCTTGAGCAATAATTCTAATAGGATTTGAATGGAGAAATGCAGAAAAAGGGAGAGGGATTCTAGGTGAAGGGAACAGAGTAAACCAAGGCCTAGAAAGTTGAAAGGCATGGCACCCTTTGAGTGTTGTATGCGATGCAAGCTGGGCTACGGGATTTGGACTTACTACATCAGTAGTGGCAGCCAGGAGAAAAAAAATGTTATATTTGAGGTTATATGTTACATTACACTGAGGTCCCTGTGGTTGGGTCATCCAAGTGAAAATGCCAGAAGACAGTTAAGAGTCCTGACTGAGACTGTAGGTCTAGAACTCACAAGATAAGCTGGGTTGATGACATCTGCAAAAGAGAGAATTTATATAGGAGAAGAAGAAGGCTGATGACAGAGCATTAGGGAAACTACTGTTTATTGACTGTTTTGAAGACAGTGTGTCAAAGAAGTCAGTCTATGCCTTGTGTTTGGAACTTGTCTGCCAGCAGATTCCTTTAGTAGTAAAAATTAATAAAATATATTTATTCTTAATGAAATAATAAAAATAATGATGATGATGACAGTAGTAATTGTAGCTAATATTTACTGAGCTTACCCAGTACCAGGCACTATTCTAAGATTTTTTTTTACTTAACCCTTATACTAGCCCTATGAGGTAAGTAAGTATTGTTATTTTCATTTTATAGGTGAGGAAACTAAGGCATAGGAACCTCAAGGTCATATGTTTAGTATCACACAGCTAGAAAGTCATGGGTTTGGGATGCCATGAGGTAATCTGGCCTCAGAGTTTATACTTTCAACCCTTTACCAAATCATAACTTTCAAATAATCTAAGCATTGTTTGGGAGACCTATAAATAAAAGTAACTCTCCGATATCCAAAAGTCAGGACAAAAAGATGTGAATGATCAAGTCACATGTAAGTAGAGTTACCACAGTCTTTTTCACTTAGATTTCCAAGTCAGCATGCAACGGTCTGATACAAGCATCAAAGACACCATGGTAAAGGTTCCATTTCTCAGACAGTTCCCTTGCTTATTGTAAATGCCTCTTCCTTTCTAACAGACCAGCTTAGTCTGTTCATCATGAGCAAGCCTTTGCTAGTCAGTATTCTACAGAAACTTATCAGTCGACTCTATTGGTGGCCACGGCAGGGAACATGGTGGATTTGCTGATTCTTGTGATGACTGAGTATGGATTTATGATGTCATGGTGCCAGCTGGCTGAGATTGGTGAGAGGATATAACTCATGTTAATGACTAGAAGAAATATGGACTAAAATGAAGTGGATGCCAACTTGGTGGGAGCTTATTGAGCTCCAAGATTTGTTTTGTTTTTGATGATTTTGAGCTGACTGGCTCAGAAGGAAAAAAAGTAAGAATGCATATTCAGCCTGAAACCAAAATACACTCACCATCACCATATAGAAGAGGGGGAGGTACACAGGGTTTGGAAAAATCAGAAGACTTTGTCAAGGAAAAAGTATCAAAAGAGCATATGTGGATGAGCAAATAGCTTAAGCAAAGATGTGGTATTGGTAATGCATAAAGCTCACACAAAAGATAAGGAGGAAATCAGCCAAGCATCAGGTCAGAAGTGTGATGAAGAAGGTGGAAAAAGAGCTAGTGGGTGGCTCTAGTGGTAGAATGCCTGTCTAACAAGCATGAGGCTGAGTTCAAACCCCAGTACCAACAACAACAACAAAAAAAAACCACAAAAAAAGAAGGTGGAAAATAAGCTTGATGACTAGAATGAAGTCAGAATGTGGGACCTTTGAAAGGAGTTTGGTATTTAAATCATAAGAAAAACGGAGTCAATGAGAATTTTTGGACAAAGAATTAATTATGAAAGAGATATTTTAAGTCATTAATTGTAATATGATGAATTCCAGAGAGACTATAGACAGGAAGGGCAGGAGACTGTAATCATCAAGTGTGTGACTTGTATTGAGGCCTCCAGGAGGATATGGCTGGGGGCCTGAGGAGCAAGAGGCAAGTCCAATGGGAGCCTGAAGTGAGGGTCGCTAAGGATATAGTAGATAAAAGAAAATTGAAACAATTCTAAATCCAGTCTTGAAGATTAGAAGACAGAGAAAACCACCAAGAAAGATAAGCCTATTTCACTATTAGGGAATAGTTTTTCAGAATTGATTCTGAAGAATTACATACTCTATTTTATTGATTCCATGATGCACATTGCTATAGTCTTTATATGTCAGTGATCAGGGTATGCCTTATATTTGCTATTGTTCAGACCATAGTTGTGATAGCACTACTTTTGACTGTGGATTTGTCCCCAGACTTGAAGAACGGATGTTAGGGGCTCCAAAGAAAATCTCAGAGACAGTATGGGATCATTCTTTGGGAACACACTGTGTTTCCACCCTTTGATGGCATAGAGGATGATTTTGTTTGAGGAAATGCAGCTATAAGGAACACCTAGTCAAACTTATTTAGGAGATTCAAATATTGCAAATTTATTTCATATGTACAGAATGATGTATGATACAAATCAATACAAGCAAGTTTAAAAGCGCTTTTTAATGAAGATGAAATAGAATTTTTAAGTGGTAATGAATCCTTTCACAGTTTAATTGGCTTTTTAAATTCTCAGTACTTACAGCAATGAGGCATCTTAAAAATGGTGGTATCTTTTGCTTAATGAAATAAGGTTAAATACCCAGGACTCTGTGCTTGTTTGAAATTTTCTTGCTGGGTGGTTATGATAAATGAACATTTCAAAGTTGATCTTAAGACAGAACTTTCTTTCATTTGTGCAGTCTGAATGGTTAATTTGACCAAAAACCCAAGGATTCTACATCTGGTGTATATGCTAACACTAATGAATTTTTGTACACTGGATGTAGTATGGAGCATACATTGGTCTCCCCTGGAGCCTAAGGGATGTTTTGCATGTAAAATTCTCACTGGCCTTCTTCATGAATCTTAGGAATCCCATATAGCCTGGGAAACATAAATTACTTGAAATTATTATTTAGTACATAATACTTCTGGTTATTTTGAATTTCCCTAAATAAGTGCTAACTGAGGGTGTGGTCTCTAGTCTACCCCAATCTCATAGGTATATATGAATAGTGTTCAGAAAAATGTTTTGACATGCAAAATAAGTCTTTAAAGTAAAAACCCAAATAACAACAAAGAAGTCAAACCAAGGAAGCATTGGCTTACAGAACATTCTTTACTGCTCTTTCTTCCCTCCTCAAGGATGACTTCCATAATATAGGGAATCTGTGCCTTTCAGCTCCGGTTTGAGCTTTCCCATCTTGAGACAGCTTGTGCTATTAGGTTGATATTTGTGTTAGAAAATCTTTAATTAGAAATTAAATCTTGATCCTGTAGCTTGGTGATAATCACACCATCTATAGATAACTTCACAGCTTTTGAGGAGCTTCATTCATCTAAGACAGTACAAAGCAGGAAAGACAGTACTGTGCCACTTTGCAGTAGGGGCATCTGAGACCTGACTTGCTCAGGTCATATTGGTTAGTAGCAAGGATCACAGGAAGGATAGAGCCTGGATTGCATGGCTCATTTTTCAGTGCTCTTTTCTTTTTTATTTCTCTTGTTCCTATGAGCTGTCCCAGGGGTTGGATTTAGGGGCAAAATAAAACTTTGTCCCCTTTTCTGATTCATAGTCCCTCAGAAGTGTGAAAGCAGCTCTCATGAGTTGTCACCTCTTTTCTAGGCCACACATATCCTTTTCCCAGACTATAGTAGTATAGGAACCCTTCTGAGGGGTCCCTGAAGTATCAGAGGTAATGATATTTACAGGAGTAACAGGTCAGTTGTAGTCATATGTAGACTTATGAGGTTATGGAGTGTTATTTTCTGCATTTGTCTTTGGTTAGCCTTCTCTAAATAAACTATAAGACTATTCTCAAAACTACAAGATCATATTATTTTTGAGTTATATCTCCAGACCTTATTGTAGTCTTTTAGGTATGCTTGAAACATGAGTTGACGAAAATCCAATGAAGCTGGGCATGGTGGTGTGTGCCTATAATCCCAACACTCAGGAGGCCAAAGCAGGAGAACCATCATTTTGAGGCCAGCCCAAAACAAAAAATGAAATAAATAAAAATCCTCAATGAAATAATCACCTCCATTTCTCTAGATGGTGGGTTTTAATAGGAAATGAGTAATGGAAGATAAATAATGCCTGTGCCTCACCACACAGCTACTGAATCAGAAATTTGGTATTAACATGATGGTACATATACACGGGAGAATGTAGCATACCTCTGAGATACTAATGTTATATTAATAAAGGCTAAAATGACCTTTTAAGAAATACTGCCACTTAACTTTATTGGTTCACACTAATCATGTCTTTTCCATAAAAAACTATTGCCAAACTAGGTGTTCCTACTCTCATACATATTTATTCATTCTTCCATTCAATAAATATTCATTGAGTGCCTAGGATGTTCTAGGTAGTATGGATAAGGTGGTGAATAGGCAAAGTTCCTATCCCATAGAGCTTATATTCATTCTTCCATTCAATAAATATTCATTGAGTGCCTAGGATGTTCTAGGTAGTATGGATAAGGTGGTGAATAAGGCAAAGTTCCTATCCCACAGAGCTTATATTCTCCTTATTAAGGAAAAGAAACAAGCAGAAATATTCCACAGAGAGTGGTAAATGCTATGAAGAAAGATGAAAGTGGATAAGGGGATAGAAACAATGGATGGTGTGGTTTGGATCATTTAAACAGAGTGATTGGGGAAGACTGAGGAGGTAACAATTGCAGAAAATCTTGAATAAGGTGAGAAGACAAACCATGGGATGATGCAAGGTGAAAGGAAGTCTAGAGAGAAGGAATAGAAAGTGCAAAGGTCCTGAGGCACTTGGGCTGTCAGCTTTCATGTTAGTTTAACACCATTGTTTGATTATGCAAGACAGTTGTACTAGTCTTTCAGAAATGTATCAGGGTTCCTGAAAGTTGAATTTGGTTTAAATAATTTAGGTACTTCTATCTATTATTTTCATCTCTTAGCTTCAAATACTTCTTAAAAATACTTAAGTTTACCTTGTGCTATTTGTTCTTTGTAGAAAACAAAAATTAAGTACAACTCGGATGTTTGTACATCTTCTGTGACATTTTTGTTTGTGTGTTTTTAAAAAAGGTACATTGTCTCCTTCCTTGTGGGTATCTGGAATCTTATAATTTAGTAAGTCAGATTGGGCACCAACAGTGATGTATGTCTTAACCAGATGTCCTGAGTAATTTCTGACAACTGCTAAACAACTGATAAATATCCACTTCCCCCTGAGAGCCAAGGACATAACATTCTTTATTCATCTCTGGCTCTGATTAGCTTTTCTTTTTGTTTTTGTAGACTAACCTTTTCATCACCTTTGGCATTTTCCAAAGGTTCCAACTCTTTCCTGGCTTTGGTTAAGCTTTCCTGACATTCTTCGTATAGGTCACTGCTACCCTTCTATTTCATTCTTGTTATATTTTTCTCCTTCACTTTCATGTGGTTATTTTAAAAGCTGAGCCCCTCAGAAAGTTCCATCTGTAGCCACACTATTTTCTTCAGAAGAATGATCTTTAGCTTGGTCTCTGGGCCTATTTGTAGACACATGTGCATGTGTGTGTGTGTGTGTGTGTGTGTGTGTACACGTGTGTGTGTATCTGCATTCATTCAGCTGTCATTCTCTAGTCTCTGATTTCTGTTTGAGAGGAGGTAGGTTTCTATTTAGAACTTCTGAGCATAACATCATGCTTGTCTCACTGTTGATTTTAGTGAACAATTTTATTAAGATCCTGTCCTAGTCCATTTGTGCTGCTATAACAAAATACCTTAGATTAGCTAATTTTAAAATAATAGAAATTTATTTCTCATAGTCCTGGAAACTGAAAAGTCCCAAATGCCAGAAGATTCAGTGTCTTGTGGGGGCTGTTGTCTGCTTCTAGGATGGTGCCTTACTGCTGCATTTTCATGTGGAAGAAGGTCCCCTATGGTCTTCTTATAAGGCATAAATTTCATCCATGATGGTGGAGTCCTTTTGTCCTAATCACTTCCTGAAGGTCTGGTCTCTTAATACTTTTGCATTATTATTTAAGTTTCAACATGAATTTTGGACACAAACATTCAAATCATAGCAGATTTTAAATTGGTGTCTTCACTCTTTCTTTCTCTTCTTCCATGGACAAAAACTCCAAGATGACACCGTTTCTTCCCATATTTCTGTCACACCAGCATCCCCAGCCAGTGATTCCTTATTGTTAGAATTGTGATAGAGGAGTTGTTGCTCATTTTTGCCATTCGTTAGTATTTTGAGCATAGGAAAATCTGGGTTAAAATCCAACCCAACCACTTAACACTCTAGTGACTCTGGACAAGTGGTAAGGAAAACTGAAATAAGGCATGCCAAGTGATTAGGACAGCATATGACACTAAGTCCTTGGTTTATTATTGGTCACCATCTTCATTATCAACATCAGCATCATGATTCTGAGAGAAGAAATTATTATCAAGGAAACTCAAGAATTAACAGATTTTCTAAATACTTGTCTGAACTGTTGATGTGCATCAGGATGATATTGTGATCTGTAAAAGTATTTCTAATCTATGTTAAGAAAATATACCTCACATCTTCCATTTCTAAGGGCTTCAGTTTTCTTATTTGTACAACAGTTTAATTCTCCTCAACTCCAGGTCCCAAATTTATATACTCAAACATTCATCAAGGCATTCAACAGAATGAAGATCCTTACCAATATCAAAAAGTACCCTGTAAAGGAATATTAGAAAAGTACCATATAATGTAAATGAAAGTTTGACAATTACATGACCACAGAAAATCCTGTGATACTATTAAGAATGACAGCTGTCATTCAGATTCACTTGTAACTTGGTGGACTTTTGAATAAGGAAAAAGCAACAGCTCAATTAGTCATTGTATCGTAAATAATTGGACCATGCTGGTAGAGTGGCATGGAATAATCTGAGTGATTATGGAAGCTTAGACTTGAATTTGAAATATGTAATGAATTGTTCATTTTGAAAAACCGGCCAGAGGGAAAGAAGTTGGAATTGTTAGACAATTCTCTTCTCATAGAAGTTGAGCTAAAATAAGTTTATTGCTCACCTTATTTTTGTTCTTTCATTTGAAGTCAAAGGCATGATAAAGCATATTGAATATTCTGTACTGAATTCATCTATTTGCTCAGCAGTTATTTGTTGTATGTCAGGCACTGTTCTGGGCAACAGAGTTACAGAGATAAACAAGACAAGCAAAGTGCTTGCCTTCATGGAACTTCCATCTTAGAGGAGGGAATTAGATGCCAAGCAAGGGAGTAAGTCAGGAATATCATTTCAGACAGTGCAAAGGACTATGAAGAAAACAAAATAAAACAAGATACTGGAATGAACAGGGCTGAGAGTGAAGATGTGAGATACTTAAGAATGAGACAGGAATGATGAAAAGTTTCAGGTGTGGAGGGAAGTACTCTGAGATGAAGCTGGGTGTTATTTTATCCAACATGGGGTTGGGAAGCCATTTAGGAACTGGCTAAGTAGGAAAGTAATAAGCTGTCAATTTCATCTCATAGTGATTCCTCTGTCCACTGAAGAATATGTTAAAAAAGGGTTGAACTGAAGGTGAGGAGACCAATTAAGAGTCTGGTACAGAAGAAATAGGATGGTGGTTTGGATTGGAGTTGGGGAAGTGGGGATGGAGAGAAGTGAATAGACTCAAGATGTATTTGGGGGGCTCTACTGACTGGAACTGTTGATGGACACAGCGAAGTGGGGTGAAAAGACAGAAATGTTTCTGGCTTATCTAATGGGTGGATGGTGGAGCCCCTTATTGATAGAAAAGTAAAGGAGCTGGCTTTTTAGAAAGGATAGCTAGAGAGGGATGAATGGAAAGTTAGGACTGGAGCTCGAAAAGCTATAAGGCATCCACATGGGAGTATTCAACCAAGAGCTAGAAGGACAAGATGTGAATTTGGGAATGTCAGAAAATTCATAATACTTGTACTATGGAAATGGGATATCAGCAAGGAAGAAAGTGGAGAGAGAAGAAAAGAGGACCTGGGACAAGGCCATGTAGCTACCAGTTTAATTGGTGGGTAGAGGAAAAGAAGGCTGCCAAAAGGTCGGAAATGAACAGCCAGAGAAGAATTTGGAAAACCAGGAAGATATTTTCTGCTGAATCTAAGAGGAAAGCATTCAGGAAGATGGTTATTCATTATGTGAAGTTCTGTTGGGGGTTAAGATGCTGAGGGCAGAAAAGATCCTAGCTCTGTGGTAGCCAAATAGAAGTCATTGTGCTATAAGTGAAAGTGGGTTGAGTAGGTGGATAAAAAATATTGCAGGGGGATAAAGTGAACGAGAGGTAAGAAAGCAAACAGTAGATGAAGCTATGAATGGTCCAGAGAGATGAACAGGACTGGAGGGTGATATGAGTCAAGAGACTATTGGAAATTTCTGAGATGGTACTTGAATTTGAAATATGTAATGAATTGTTCATATTGAAAAACTAGCCAGAGGGAAAGTCAACTTGAGTGGAGAATGTGGTGGTATGTAGTAAACACTCTGGGGTAAATGGGTAGAAAGGACTTTCAGTCAAGTTTTCTTTGTCCCTCATTTGTCCCTCCCCTGGGATCATTGTTGACCATCTGTCCTTGACAGAAACTAGTCTGTATTTTCACATTTCAGTAACATGAGCCAGTAAGTTTGTTATTCTTTCATGTCCTAAGATATGTGCCACAGAATCTTTTTTACCTATATGGTAATGTGCTATATCTATATGATACATATGTATATGAGCATATAGATATATTGTCTCTATGATGGAATTTCATAGATTTTCAAAGGCAAAGTCACCGTGTAGCTCACTCTAATAGCCATCCAGAGTCGGGAAAAAAGGAAAGAAATGGAAAAAAGAACCAATGTCTTTTATTATAGTTGTTTGTAGATAACACACATAATATATTTTACCATTTCGGTGTAAGTTAACAAATATTTCTAACTGTAAATGAAATCTGAGATCATCTGGCTCAACTTTGTCATTGAACAGCAGAAATGGATGTTGAAAGGGACTGAATTACCTAAAGAAGGAAAAGACTTAGGACTTTGGGGTCACACAGACCTGATATTCAAAAGCTGTGAGACCACAGGCGAAGTGGTTAAGTGTTCTGTCTGATTTCCAGTCAGTAAAAGGAAATTATAATACATTGACTTTATAGTTACTGTGAGGCAGAGATGAGATTGTAAATTAATTAACAAGGCATCTGGCTCCTAGAAACCCCTTGAATATAATTGGCTCCGTAGTGTCCTAAGACCTTGAATTTATTAGTAGTAAGCTAAAAAAATGAAGGGATTATAACATATAAAAGTCCTACTTTTCTCTCTTCTTACCATTAGTTTTTGGTTAACCAATAATTTCATTTTTCTGCTGAAATTCCTTTTCAGAAATTATTGATTCATTCACATGAAGTTATAAGAAATAAGACAGAGAGAAATTTTTTTTATTGTTTTATTATTCATATGGGCATACAATTCTTGGGTCATTTCTCCCCCCTGCCCCCACCCCCTCTCTTACCACCCACTCCGCCACCTCCCTCTCCTCCCCACCCCCTCAATACCCAGCAGAAACTATTTTGCCCTTATTTCTAATTTTGTTGTAGAGAGAGTATAAGCAATAATAGGAAGGAACAAGGGTTTTTGCTGGTTGAGATAAGGATAGCTATACAGGGCATTGACTCACATTGATTTCCTGTGCATGTGTGTTACCTTCTAGGTTAATTCTTTTTGATCTCACCTTTTCTCTAGTTCCTGGTCCCTTTTTCCTATTGGCCTCAATTGCTTTTAAGGTATCTGCTTTAGTTTCTCTGCATTAAGGGCAACAAATGCTAGCTAATTTTTTAGGTGTCTTACCTATCCTCACCCCTCTCTTGTGTGCTCTCGCTTTTATCATGTGCTCAAAGTCCAATCTCCTTGTTGTGTTTGTCCTTGATCTAATGTCCGCATATGAGGGAGAACATATGATTTTTGGTTTTTTGAGCCAGGCTAACCTCACTCAGAATGATGTTCTCCAATTCCATCCATTTACCAGTGAATGATAACATTTCGTTCTTCTTCATGGCTGCATAAAATTCCATTGTGTATAGATACCACATTTTCTTAATCCATTCATCAGTGCTGGGGCATCTTGGCTGTTTCCATACCTTGGCTATTGTGAATAGTGCCGCAATAAACATGGGTGTGCAGGTGCCTCTGGAGTAACCTGAAGACAGAGAGAACTTGTTTACAGTCTTCCCTAATGGAAACATTAAAAAAACTACAATATGACATCACTCACTAATTTAACTTAATGAACAAAAAAATGTGCTTCTTGCTGCTAATGTTTATTAAAACATCAGAAATTGTTCTTTACCCCACATTTCCTCAACTAAAAATAAAAAAAAAATGAATCCAAGCTACATCATTGCTCAAATAGAAGTATGGATAGTATACAGTTCAATTTTCTTCTTTTAAATGATTATTGTTAATTTTACATAATTTGGAGCTAAAGCAATAACCTGATTTGAACATCTGATAGGCCCATTAGACTAATGGATCTAGGGTAGCAGATTCTGACCTTGCTGTGACTCTGTCACCTTGGCCAGGGCACTTAACTTTCAAGCTCTAGAACTAATTGTAAGCAGAGACAAAAGAACCCACCTGCCTAACTCATGAGAATATTCTGGATGACTTAGACTCCATGTGTCCATCTGTCCAGCTTCCTTTCTTGAATCACTCTCTGCTCTCCTTGGGCTCTCCTTGCTCCATCACAGAATGTTCTCAGTTGCTTAAGGACACCATGCTCTATCTCATCTCTGCACATCTTCTAATGCTTCTCCCTCACCTATTCTGCTGTTCACCGTGCCTCTAATTCACTCCCTTCTTACCGTCTAAAACCTAATCATACTTATCCTCCTCCATCTCTCCTTTTCTCTCCCTCTCCCTGTTTGACTCCTATTTGTTTTCCAAATCATAGCCTTCGCTAAGTCTTATGGAGCAGCTCTCTACAACTTCCAGGCTGGATTAGGTCCCTACATTGCTTGCTCCCTTAACATCCTGGGCCTCCACTTCACAGTGGTTTACCTCAGGCCCTTGTTGAGCATTTTCTAAAGTCTGATTTTTTACAGTATGTAAGCACAGGCAGAGGGAGGTCTTGTTCATCACTTTATTATACCCATCCCAGGGCCTGCCATAGAGAGTAGGTGTCCAAGAAATACCCATCAAGTGAGTGAATGAATAAATTCAATAAACATATGCTTAGCTCTTGGGAAGAAAGCACTATGTGGATCAGGTGGAATTGTGGGTGGTTTTTCTACTTAGTGTGTGACTCATCTAGATTCAAGGCTGTTTAATGTTTAAAAATATATCTTTGTGGGGTGGTTTAGTTTTCTTTCTTTCTTTCTCTCTTTTGTTTTTATGTCAGAATTACTGTGTAATTATGTTTTACAAAAAATAACCTCAAACAGTGGCCAAGATGAATTTTAGGAAGAAAGACAAGCCTAAAACAGAGAACGTTGTGAGTGTGCAGCTCTCGCCAGTCTTTAGAGAGCGTAATGTTGCTTTGGTGCAGTTCTGCTGTGCCTCTTTTTGCCATGTGTGGTGAATGTATCCCACTTTTAGGTCAGTTTAGGTTGTATGTGGCATTTGCATATGGATGCCAAATATGAGGTCCTAACTCCAAACATGGCTGAAAAAATATTATATTAAATTGTGTTCTCTGCTTTGGTATTTTGTATGATCTTTTGAGAAAATAAAAGAAGAAATTTTTTGTGTCAATGTTAACTGGGTTCTCCTCCTCTGTACCCCCAATCTGTATAGGATAAGACTTATAAAAGTTCTTTTTTGGGGGAGTGGTCTTGATTGATCCCAGTGTTCCTGCTTTCTAGTTGCTCTGTCTCTGTTGTTGGGAAGAGCCACTAAAGCCAGGGAAGGAGGCACAGAGACCTTTCCTTGTCCCTTTCTCACCAGGAGTGTAGTTGACCCTAAGGAGTTCATGCCACAAGGTCTTAGATACCCATAGTTCCTGCTTGGGTTATTATCAGAATCACCAGGTAAACTTATAAAAAATGCAGATTCAGGGCCCGATACCATAAAATTCTCATTCAGTAAGTTTGGGATGAGACCTGAAAATTGGGCTTTTTTTTTTTTTTTTTGGTGATACTAATGAACAAACAAGTTTGGAAACTACTGCTTGGGAATCCCAAGTGATTAAAATCTTGTGTCTCTCAGGTAAAATCCCAACCTATGAGCATGGTTCTGGGCACTCTCATTTCCCAAAGTGCATTGCTCTAGCTTCATTTTTGCCATGAATCCACACTTACAGGTTCCTTAATCCACCATAAGATTTTTCTCAATGTTTGGACAGGGTGGAGCATACTTTGCCCACTCCATGTCCTGAGTAGTTTCCAGTTGGCTCTTAGATTTCTTTCACCTCCTTTGATTGGACTGGATGCCTTGTCTTGGCTCCCATCAGGTCTTCACCCTTCCCTTTCTCTTTTGTACCTATCACACTGTACTGATTTGCCTTGCATAGTGGGTGATAAATAATTATGAGCAGGATAAATTACTTATTTACTTTACTTTCTTCCCTACCATATCATGAGCACCATAAAATAAGACCTGTGTCTCTTTCTCTTTGTGAGCCCAGTGCATTTTTTTTGGCACATGGAGAACACTCAAAAAATAATTGCTAAATAAACCAATGCATAAACTGATACCTAATAATGAAAACTAAATAATCTTGTCCTTTGAGTTGAAACTATTGCAGTAGCTGCCATTGTCCTAAGCCAGAGACATTTATCTATTTCAACAGGCACATATTTTACTAGAATAAAAAACCTTGGGCCATTTGCAACAATTGATATTGTGAATATTAGATAGGAAAACAGAGACATATACAAATAAATTGTCATGCATGTATTGTTTTCAAGTATTTTACATTTTATTTTTATAGGTAACAAATCACAGGTGACAAATTCTACTTTTTTTTGTGGGATTGGGGTTTGAACTCAGGGCTTTGCACTTGTAAAGCAGGCACTCAACCACTTGAGCCATGTCTCCAGTCCAACAAATTCTAAAGACACAAAAGAATATACAGAGAAGTCTCCCCTGCCTCTGTCCCCAGTAACCAATTTCTCCAATGTAGAGGCAATCAGTGTTTCATTTCTACACCTTTTAAAAGATGAATGGTAACGGATGCTATACAGAGTTCTACTCCTTGCTCCTTGGTGTATCTTGACAAACATCTTATACAGAGAGTGCACAAGGAGCTTCTTCTTCTTCTTCTTCTTCTTCTTCTTTTCTTTTATTCATATGTGCATACAATATTTGGGTCATTTCTCCCTCCTTCCCCCCGCCCCCTCCCTTACCTACTCGGTCCCCTCCCTCTCTCGCCCATCCCCTTGCTACCAGGCAGAAACTGTTTTGCCCTTATCTCTAATTTTGTTGAAGAGAGAGTATAAGCAATAATTGGAAGGACCAAGGGTTTTTGCTAGTTGAGATAAGGGTAGCTATACAGGGAGTTGACTCACATTAATTTCCTGTGCGTGTGTGTTACCTTCTAAGTTAATTTTTCTTGAGCTAACCTTTTCTCTAGTTCCTGGTCCCCTTCTCCTATTGGCCTCTGTTATTTTAAAGTATCTGCATTAGTTTCTCTGCATTGAGGGCAACAAATGCTATCTAGTTTTTTGGGTGTCCTTCTTCTTTTTTTTTTTCTGAATCTTTTTTATAGTTCCAAGTATTCCACTCGATGGGTATATCCTCATTCATCTTACTGGTCCCTTTCTAATGGATTTTCAGTTTGCTATTTCAAGCTCTGTATCTATGATTTGGTTTCCTCATCCATGTCATTTTGTACATGTATGTGAATATATAGGAAAATTTCTAAAGGCATATTTTCTAAGTCATTGCATGCCTTGTAATATTGCCCAAATCCCCAAAATTAAAGATTATATTAATTACCTCGTTAGATGTCATTACAAATCTCCAATACCAGGACCAGGTGGGCTCTAAACATCAAACATCTGGTCTTCCAAACTCTGCAGTCTGTTCTCTAATATGTGCAGTTGGTTAAAATGAGTTGAAGGCATTTGAAGCAACTTGAACTCTGAAAGCTTCTTCTAAGGGCTCATTCAGCTGAGTTTTTAGAATGTTAGGGTTTATAGATTAATTTCATCATCTATTTTGAGATTTTTATTTGATTCATGACCAATAAAATAATAAAACCTGCATATTTTTTCACTGTATTTTCATCAATGCAGACTTCTGTTATATATGTTAAAGTAAAGAATTTGGACATGGTAAGAGGTAATAGCATTTCTGTTTGAGGGCGATCAATTTTTCCCTTTGGGAACTTTTCTGATATTTGAAAATGACAATGTTTGTCATTTCTCATATGTAGGAGACAGGCATTCATTCTACCTGAAGTACCTAACAGGATGATTAACCATTTTAATTTATAATTGAATGGACAGAACTTAGGATCATGAACATCATGTCTTAATTATGAGTTTTTTCATTTAAATGAGATTTATTTGTGGTGGGCATTTTTCCTGCACATCACTAAACAAATTAAGACACAAATTTTCTAAGGGAAGGAAACTGTGCCTAATTTTACTGTATAAACATGGTAATTATCAATATTTGATACTTTCCCTCAGCTTTTTGATATTGACATTTTTACTTACTTGAAAGCTTATGCTGTGTAATCTGTGTGCCATTCAGCATTTTCAATCATCCTAATATTATGATATGCATTTTCCCAGGTTACTAAAATTAAAAAATAACTTTAATGGGGCATTAAGAATTCATATTAAACATACAACATAATTTATTTAACTTTTCTACTGTGAGACAGTTATGTTTCCAATTTTTAACTCATAAAATATTCTGCAGCTGCAGCTGACAAAATTATCATGAATACTGTTCTTCATATATGACTATCTATAATGAAAGTGGAAATACCAGGTCAAAAGCTATAATTATTTTTAAAATTCTTGATACCAAATGTCAAAATGCTTCCGAAATTTTTGCGAAAATGGTTCTAGCAAGACTCTTTCAATTTATATCTCCATCATCAACTTATGAACAAATTATACAATTGTCCATCTCACCATATTCTTTTGACATTGTCATGTTTAAAATTATTAGTATATAGTCACTGTACAGGGAGATACATTGTGATATTTACATATATGCTTACAATGTATCTTAGTTAGATTTGCCCCCTCCATTGTTCTCCATCTTACCCCCTTTCTCCTTTCGTAGAACAGTATCAACAGGTTTCATTCTTCTATTTTCACACATGAATACAAAATACATCCATAACAATTCACCCTCATTCACCCTTTACATGTGCTCTCCCCCTCTCCCAGTGGAACCCACTCCTGGAAAAGACCTGTTTTCTCCTCCGGTCCTTCATTTTTTAAAAAGTTCAAATTGATAGTCCAAGGGGGATTGGCTTGACATTTCAGACTTGTATGTATCATGCTTTAATCAGATTAACCCCCTTTACTTTACTCTGTCTCTACCACCATGCTCCCCTATTATTCAAAGGCTTACATTATCATAATTTTTTGGAGGGGAGTTACTGGGATCTGAACTCAGGTCCCACACATGTGAGGCAGGTGCTCTATCACTTGAGCCACTCCACCAGCCCTTCAACATTTTGTCATTTTAAAAAATAATGTACAATTATACTTTCAGGCTAACATTTTTAATTTTATTATTATTGAAGTAGAATATTTTAAAACGTGTTACCATTTTTCTCTCTGCTTTTGTTAAATATCTATTCCTGCCTGTCTTTTCATATCTCTGTCTTTATGAAATTTACACTTTTTCCTATAGATTTTATGCTTTTTCCAGATAAACTACATTTCTGTGATCACAGATTTTTTTACAGGCAATTCCAGTCATTTGCCTTTTAATTTTCATGAAGTAAGCAAGTTCAAGGATGTTACTTAGATCAAATCTATTGATCTTTTCCTTTGTGAATTTTTTCTTTGCTTTTGTGTTTAGAAATGGTTCCCACATCTATAATACACACATTCATTTGTATTTTCTCCTTTGTATTTTAATAATCTCATTAAAGACTTGAAAGTCCTTAAAGAATTAACTCTCTTCATGTTTGTCACTAACATAAAGAAATCAAGTAGAAGAGAAGTGAAGCCGTGAAGGAGGGGTTCATTAATCAGAACTCAAAAGAGGCTGGGCATGGTGGCTCATACCTATAGTTCAAGCTACTTGGGAGGTACAGATCAGGAGGAGGATCATGATTTGAGTTCAGTATAGACCAGAAAATAAGTTACCAAGACCTCATCTCAACAAGTAAGCTGGGCATGGTGTTATATGTCACTAATCCAAGTTTATAGGAGGCAGAGGTAGAAGGATCACAGTCTGAGCCTGACCAAGGCCATCAGAAGATCCTATGTGAAAAGTAACTAAAACAAAAAAGGGCTGGAGGCATGAGTCAAGAGGTAGAGTGCCTACCTAGCAAGAATGAGGCCATGAGTTCAAATCCCAGTACCACCACAATAAAATGTAAGGAAAGAAGGAAGGAAGGGAGGGAGGGAGGAAAAGGGAGGAGGGAAGGAGGGAGAGGAGGGAGGAGGAGAACCAGCAGTGTCCTAACAGGTAAGGCAGTGAGCCAACCAATGCACAAGGTGTTCTAAGCAGATGATCAGCAGGTACCAAGGTCCTTAATGGGAGCCCACCCAGCATGCGCAAGCAAGATCAAAAGGCTGTGTGTGGAGTAGAGGGCGTGAGTGGGGAGAGTAGAGAGGAAATGAGGTCTGAGAGGGAAAGGTCTGGGGACAGCAGCATCCAGCTCTCAAACCATTTTTGTCACTGCTCTTAGTGACATGGGAAACACTGCAGGGATTTAAATAGAGGAGTGGCCTGCCATGGCTTGTTTTTAAAAAGGATTCTCTAACTACTTGATAAAGCATAGATATCTAAAGGAAAATGTAACATCTAGGCAGAGGGAGAACCTATGGTGAGAGCAGTCAGGCCTGTGGGAGGACAGCAGCAAGGCAGGTGTGGCTGAAAGAGGGGAGAGGACAACAGAGATGACGTCAGGAAGGTGGTGGCAGTAATATTGCTTCAACTTCTTAATTTCTTATTGGTAATTTAGTTCTTTTAGTCTTTCTTGAATTAATTTTGCTGGTTGGTAGTTTGTCAGAAAATTTCCTGTTTACATTCTCACATTTTTATTTGGTATTCCATTGTGTTTCCTTTTTTCATCCATTGGTGCCTATCATGTATATCCTTTTTCCTTTTGAAATTTGTCTATTCTTACAACATTAATGAAAAGAATAATAGATTTAATCCATTAAAATGTATTTCCAGTCAATAAACCCTACTGTAGAGGTTCAAGTATGGGACTTTATTTTTCTAACATTATTACAAGTCTGGAGAAAGGTGATTTGGGGACCATTTAGTAGTTCAAGGAAGGCATCAAAAGTGCAGGCTTCCACTGTCCTGAAAGTGTATGTGGCTGTCATCCTCAAGTCCACAAGGTTGCTGCCTTTATCGAGACGTTAAAATCTATATCCCAGGCAAGAGAACACAGCACAGCTAAGATTGTCCCTTTTTGTTTGGAAACCATCTGTTTTCCTGGAATCTCCCATAGTTGTCTTCTGATTACTTCATGGGCAGAACTAGGTCACGTGGTGCTCCTAGCAGCAGGGGAGTCTGGAAAAGCAAGTGTTTAGAACTAGGCACTCCGAAGCCTTGAACACAACCTGCTTTCTTAGTAAAGAAGAGGGGACTGACAATGTTTGCTGCAATGAAAAGCCTATGGAAAAATGGGTACGCATTAAGTCATGTTCTAGCCAACATGTCACATATATAACAATTATAAAATCTGTGATAGTTCATAAGCAAGTTAAAACAACAGTAATTTTCACTTTTGTGCATCAGGTTGGCAATTGAAATAAAAACGATAGCATTCAAAGTTTGCAAGTGTCAGGTGAAATGGCATTGTTTCATACTGCTGGAGGATTTATAACTTGGGATAACCTTTCTGGCAGCCAATAAATAATTCACGTGATGTGTATGCAAGGGTATCTTATTAAGGGTTTGTTTTGCATTCCCCTGATGACTAATGAAGGTGAACACATTTGTAGACGTTTTTGTGACCATCTGAATTTCCTTCCTGGTGAGTTGCCCAGACAAATCTCTTGCCCATTTTTCAACTTTTATGTAGACCTTTTCTCAGTGCTATGCTGAAGCTGTTTATGTTTTCCGGGTGCCCAGGACATATGCTTGCACATCTCCTATTAGGTGCATTGGCCTTTTAAAGCTTTCCTATGCGGCATTTTATGAATAGAAGTTCTTGATTTTAATGTCTAATTTATCAGTTGCTTCTTTTATTGCTAGTACATTGTGCACTGGGTTTAAGAATTGTTTCCATGCTCCACGTTCATGATGCTATTTTATAACGTAATGTTCCTGAAGATGAATTGTTTCTACTTTCATATTTAGATATGAAGTACAATCATTAAAAAGGACTGTTTTCTCCCAATTATTTGGTGACATTTCTTTTGCCATAGTTCGAATACCTTTATAGCATTGATCTCTTTTTACGTGCTTGCTCATGTCCCATTGATCTACATGTCAATCATTGAACCAGTCCCACTCTCTCTAAATTACTGTTATTTTTAAATAACTTTTGGTTCCAAGATGTAGTAAGTTCTTCCTCATTTTTTCTCTTTGTTAGCTTGCGACCTATAAAGTTGCCCATTAACTTTTATGCTGGAAACTGCAGCATACTCTCTTGCCCTATTAAAGTGTTCACTTGCATAGACATAAATGTTTTATGTGTATACTTATTCAAATCTAAAGGTAGTATGTATTTCCTCTTCCCAAACAGCACAAGGACTTAAATACTGTTTAACTATAATCTATTATGCCTGTTTTCTGATCACCCCCAAATTAACCATTATCACTATTTTCTGTTTTGATAGTCAATGGTTTTATATAGATTTACCAATATGATTTGCCAGTTCATTTACTTCGTATTGCATTTCGCTTATTCCTTCTAGATTCTGTTTGGCTCCTAACAAGATGCATCTTTGTGGATGCTGAGCTAAAATCTCTGTCTTACTTTCTTAAAAATGTCTTTGTTTTGCTTCATGCATGAATGATCATGTTGCCGAGTATAGAATTCTAAAGCGATAGTTATTTTCCCTCTGTTCTGAGGAGATATTTTCTTAGAAGCTCTAGGAACTAGTCTGGCATCTTTGGTAGGTGATAAGTCCATTGACTCAATAGTGAGTTTCTTGGAGGTAATTGTCCGGTTCTCTCTTTGCTTTAGCGGTTTCCACTTTTCTTTGAAAGATTCCAGTTTTATTAGGCTAGCTATGGTTAGATTTACAAGTACTAGCAAGCCTGATCTTCCTTCAGGTATGGAAATATTTCAATCATTAAACATTAATCCCCCTTCTCTTTTTCATTTTTGAACTTGTATGTACACAAGGGCTGGGTATTAATGGATTTTTCATGCTACATTATTTCTTCCTCTTTGCTGCATTCATTGCCATTTCCCAGATGTTTCCCAAGTACATTATATACCTTATTCTCTCTCTCTCTCTCATTAGTTTCTTTTTGGTTCTTTTACAAAATAACTTTTTTTCCCATAGAGTTATGTCCTAATCCTTTTTATTCATTAATATATCAAATGTGTTATTTAGAGTATCTTTGTTTATTAATATTGCATTTTATTTTTGGTTAACATGTGTACATTGTACATACTAATGCAGTTCAGGGTGACACATGAATCTGCATGCACTAATTTGGTTCAAGTTCCCATTGTCCACCATTCTTCCTCATCTTTCCCAATCTCTGTTAGTCACTATGCTACATTAAGGTTGACTTTTTTAAACCTTTACATATAAGAGAATGCATGTGGTACTTGGCTTTCTGTGTCTGGCTTATTTCACTTAAAATAATGTCCTCAAGTTCCATCCATTTTGCTGTGAATGATAGAATTTCATTCTTCATGGTTGAATAATATTTCACTGTGAATTTATGCCACATTTTCCTTAGCCATTAATCCATTAGTGGTCTAGGTTGGCTCATTTCTTAACTATCATGAGTAGTAACTTTCAGATTTTTCCATTCCTTTAGTTCTTGAGATGCAAATTATTTTATTTTCATCTCCTTAATCTTCCTTGTCATGTTGCATTTTCTTATATGTTTCATGCCTTTCATTATGGACGCCTCTTCTGCAAGAGTTTTTATTGTTACGGTTTTTTATGTGTGCTTTTGGTTCCATGTGTTCTGGTTTGTGCTTGGGTCCTTTCAGAACCAATTCCTGTCTACTTCTAACTGACCTAGATCTTGAACCAGTTTCTATTTTAATTTCTTAACTCAGGATTCTTACTTCATGCAAGTGTGAATTTGAATTCTGTACTCACTCATGATCAAGCCTAGGGTTTGGATTTCCAACAGGAAATTTCTCCTTTCTGCCCTCACAACATTCTCTAATCACTGTCCCTTGCTACTTTCTTGGTTAGGGGGCACAGATTTTCTAGTGTACTTGCTATGGACCTGGGGCCTTTTGAGTTCCCCTTGGCTTCAAGTATGGGGACTTAACACCTGTACTCACCTCACATGGTCCTAAACCCATTTCTTTGATCTCTTCATGTACTTTGTGCTCAAGCCCTTGCCTCCATATGTGTTATACCGTAACTCACGTGGACTACAGTGCATTAACTCCTGTCTCCTGGTCAGGGTGAGCCTTCTTTGTTTCTGTAGCTAGGAAACAGAAATTTCTTATCTTCAAGTTTGGCTGTTTTACTTTCTTCACTTTACTTGTGTATATCACTTCTATGTGTTAACAATGTCAGTTTTGCTCACCACATTCTTTTTTCTCTCTTTTACTTCTGTTTTTAATCTTAAGTAACGTCTACTCTCTGTCTGCAGCCTTTATTGTTATTTACTGAAACAACTTTAAGTGACCATTGGAGGAAATTTACAAAAAACAGAAAAGTTGCCCGCGACCTGCATGGGTGTGCTGCGTAAACCTGACTAAGAGCAGTGGGGAATGAGAAATAAGACACACACAGACATACAGACAGAAAACAGAAAACAGAAAGCTGGGATCAGGAGAGCTGCATGTTCCTGATGGGAAATGTGAGCGCCTACCTAAGCCAGAGTGTTTATTTTATTAGGTCAGTACAAGGAAAAGACTGAGGTAAAAATCAAGCTTTAACAATTCTTTGATATAAGGTGAAAAGAATGAGGTTTGGTGGGCTAACTTTCCTAAAGCTAATGAAGCTTAATTGCACCACATCAGTTCAGGAACCATCAAGGCACGCAGGACACCTTTTCTAAGGTATTGATTAATCTGGCATCAGCGAGTCTCCTAACAATTCTGGTACTTTATCTAGTTTTGCATCAGGGGGCTGGTATGTGGACACAGCAGGTTGTGTTCTTCAGGGAGATGTGAGAACAAAGGTCAAGACAACAGGTACTGGGGAAATTATGGTAGAAGAGGCTGTGCAAACTTCTACACGGAGAGGCTGTGCAAACTCCATTATATCCCAGTCCAGGGTCCAGGCCTGGTCTCCAGCAAAAAGTTTCTCTAAAATCCCACCATTGGGGCAGAATGGTCTATTTTTATTCTCTAGAAATCCTTACAATTTTTATTCATGGGGCTCTGCAGTTACAATCATATCATGTACTTAATTTTGAATTCTAACTCTCTTCTGGTTTCCAGTTTTTCCGTATTTCAAAGTAATCTTCAAATTACCGTTTGTAGTAGCTCTTGATAGCCCTTTGAATTGGCATACTTTATCATGCTTTGAGAGTTTCTTGTTTGCAAACAGTTTTTCTGTAATACTGCACGTATAGCTTTTGTATTATTTTCTATGGCTAAAATCTCAGGGTAGGGGAAGATGTTAAATTAAAATCCTTATCCAGATTTTGCCAATTTGACCTTCAAATGTACTCTCATTTCACACTGATGGCAGGAACACATTCACACATCAACAGAAAACATTCATTTAATACCTACTTTTGCAAGACACTCTGTGCATTTTGAATGGCATAATGACAAATGGTGCCTAAGTTTCAAGGATATAGACATGTTAACAAGTCTTGTTGTACCAAATGGAGCAAATGCTGCAGTCAAAATCTAGCCAAGGGAGAAATTTCATGGAAGAGCTGGAGTTACAGCCAGCAGTAGAGGAAGGAGTGGAATTTCCCTGGGCAAGGAGAGGCTGGACAATGTTCCATGATGAGAGAACTCAATGGACAAAGAGACAGGGAAACAAAAATATCTACAGTACAGTTGGAGAATATTGAAATTTGTGGTGGGGCTGGAACAATAGGTGAAGTTTTGAAAGAAGCAGGTGAGAAATGAAGAAAAGGAAGACCATTAGATTCTAGAAGATTTAGAATGTTTTTTAATATAACTTTTGGTTATAATAGGCCAGGGTTTTCATTTCTGCCTCTAATTGCAAGTGCTGGTTTTAGAAAAGCATGTATTGTAGAATCATGGTAACTTGTGACTGACATAACCAACAAGCCCCCTGTTTTGTAAGTGAGGGAAAAGATTACTATAGAAATAATGGATGTTTACTTAGTTTGCTCTGGCAATTATGGTATATCTAAGGTAAATTTTTCTCTTTTTCAGGAAATGGTTGCTAGCCCATCTAGTTTCATGGCTCTATGCTAAGCACTGGAAGAATAGAAGGTGAATAAGGCATAGAGCCTGTCCTACTAGCCACTGGGGGAAAAGAAAAATATAATGTAAAATGGCAGGGTAGAAATGATAACAAGGATGAATAGAGGGTATTCTGAGAACACAGAAGAGGGGCAGCTTGGCAAGGAAGTACGTGTGGCTTTATTGAGTCATAAAGGATAGGTAGGAAGAAATTTGTCAGGCATAACAAGACATGGTGGGGAGAGGATCTTCCACTATGAGCAAAGCATGGTATGGGGAACAAGTAGCATATGAATATGGACCATCGCAGTTCACATGGTGGGAGAATTGTGAGGGAGGCAGAGCAGCAGGACACAAGGCAGGAGCTAGATGGTGTGTTTGCCCTGGAAAGCAGTATGGACTTGATCTTTTGGGGTAGCAAAGGATCCTAAAGTATTTAAGAAGGAAACTTGGCGGGGTTTTCTGATTGGATGTGGGATAAGGCTACAGGAGAAAGGAAGTGAACTATGACACTCAGGTGGAATTAGCTTTTCTGTTCTAGAAAGTTGAGTTATCAGGATTTAAGGCAGCAGTGGTTCTGTCTCAGTAGAAGCAAAGTAGTCCTTTGTCATGTGCCAGGAGAGAAGCCCTCATTGGGCATTTGGAGACTCGTGTTCTCGACATGCCTGAGGGGTCATCTAGACACATTTGGAGGTCACCACTAGGGGCTGTACACATTGTCAAGTTTACAGTAGTCCTTATTCCTAAGAAGCTTGAGGATGTAAAACTGCATTTAATAAGGTTCAGAAAACCTTCTTAAATGGACAATCTCAAATGGACAACAGGTGTATCAGAGTGGGACATTTTTACGTTTGATGGATCTCATTGATACAGACTGACAATACTTGGTGGTAATAGTAACTACTATTTCTGGGGCACTTACTGTTTCTCACATAGGGTATTAAATACTTTATATTTAATTCTCAATATAACCATTGCTTGGGGAAACAAAGACATGCAGAATGTAATTACTTGCCCATGTCCCTAATTCTAATGTGAACACTGAGGCATGCCAACTCCAAAGCCCTCCCTCATAAACTCCAGGCCACCCTGCCTTCCTTTGAAGCTGATGTCAGACAGGCAAGATATCACAATGAGATTTTATGGGTTTACCTGTCAAACAGAGACATCATTGAACTATCCACATGAAATAAGAGGTTAAGTCCTCCCACAATAGCTATGTTTGAGGAGTGGTAGGATGTGACACAAAAGAAATTAGACGATCTCAAAAAACCAAAAACTAAAAAAGAAGGAAAGGAAACAAAATCAAACCAATTAAGATTGCATTAAAGCTCTTATCTGAACCGTAGAGCCAGAAACAAAAATGAAATGTGACAGGGATATATTAATAGAAATACAATTTCTATCCTTGGTGATCAGAGAAGTTGAGATTGGGAATTTCATAAATTGAGAAGAACAATTTTAACTAAGCTGATGAAAACCTATTTAGATAATTTTTTACATTTGCTAAAATAAGACTATACACCTCACACTGAATAGAGAAATTTGACATTGTCTACATGTATAGGAATGTGGACTGTATAACTGATTTCTATTTATTGTCCTTTGTTTCTTATTTGGTAACAGGCCATTCATATGTAAGAAAAGCATTGCTTTTGTTTTCTTTGCCTCGTTCTCCACTCAAATGATTATTAATTAGTTTTATTGATTAATGCTTATATAGATTAGAGTTCTTATAAGATTAGATTTCTGTATCCAGATATGGAATAACATTTTGAGATTTGGGGTCCATTTTCTCCGGCTTCCTGTTCTTGCTGGTAGTTTCATTGCAAAAAAACCATTTGCCATCTGCTTTGCTTCTTTTTTCTGTTTCCACCCCCAACTCCCTCATCTTCTAATTACTCTCAACAGCAGTGACTCAAACCTATATCAGAAGCAAGGTTCCCAAAGTTGCCAGCTAGGAATGGAAGAGGCACATACTAGATTTTCACACACAAAAAAAATCATTGAACATCTTCATTTTCATCTCCCAGAGAGGCAGTGGGACACTCAAAGAAAGTCGACCCTTGGGGCAAAAGGTAACATAGTCAACATATCCAAGAACAGCATTCTCAGACTTCCAGTTCTTTGACACTTTTGTGCTGGTCTCTAGGACTGTTCACAAACATTTGGCTCCCTCCCTTTTTGGGATATAGGATAGTACAGTTGCTTCTCCCCATTACAGTGAATTCAGATCTAGCCGTGTGACTTGTTAGTCAGTGAAATGTAAGTAGCTGTGATGTAAGTAGCTTCTGCTCACATCTGAGCAGAAGCTTACATAGCCAATGTGTGCTAATTTTTGATGGTAGTTGTTCTATCAACCTGAGTTTCTGAGTGATGGTGTGAGCAGAGCCCGTCAGCTGACTTGATAGGAACAAATAATATAAAAAAGAAATGAATCTTTGTTATTATAAATGACTGAGATTGTAGGGCTGTTACTGTGGCAGAACTTTGTCCTTCCTTAGACATGTTAAACATGTCTAGTCTCTTAGGCCCATAAATATATAGCAAATACACATCTCATAGTACTGCCTGTACATGGATCAAAAATGATTTGAAGACTTAAAATTTATACTTTTTAAGCATTCACTTTATGAGAGTATGATTTTTCTGTATCTCTACAAAAGTGTTTATAAATTTTCCCCTGCTCTGGAGGTTCTTTGAGGGCAGGGATGGTTTTAAAATCTTTGATATCTAGCTGTATACATGGCATTTTGTGAGCACTTTATGCTAGTCAGATTAATGAAAAAGACCAAAGTATTGCCTGGCACAAACTAGGGGCTCAGTGAATATTTGGTATTGACTTTGTCAATATTTGTGGCTACACAAAGTACATCAGTAGAATTTCACCTCTACAATACCTCTCCAGCTAATTTTTCAGGTACAAAGAAGCAGTTTAAAGTAGATTCTCAAATTGTATCACCTCTGAGCCTTTTAAAGCCTTACTTGAAGTATTATTAGTGCAGCCTTGGCTGGAGGGATGCTGTATTTGCATATAAACTGGTTTTGATCTGGATGCTGAGCTTGCATTTGACCAGACTTCCACTGAGTATTATAATTAGGGGAAATTCCAATGCTAAACCTTGGCTAATGCTCAGCTATTGATTCAGAGTTTATTACTTCACCAGGGATTCTGAAGAATTTTATTTCATTCAAAAAGTGCTTAATACATGTTATTCTGAAGTGTTGAAAAATTACCAGCTTGGCTGCTTTGTGTGCTCACCTTGGTCCAGTGAAACTTCTGCTTCATTCTTTAGCTGCCAGACCCCATTGTATTGGCTTCTTCCCAGAAAGCACTTCAGGCGTCTAGAAACATACGTACGCCAGAATATTGTCCTCATGTCTTCGCTTGCCTCTTCTCCACACTCCTATTAAATTTAACTTCTCTGTATGGAACATACCTTCCCATGTCTCTACCCTTTGTCTGAGGAATCTCTCCATTGTCCAAAGGCCCTTCACAGATTCATTGGGTCTTTGTCAAATATTTTTAAAAGATTCTAGTCCAATGCCAGGCATTGTTCTAAGTCTCGTGAATGGAGCTTTTTTTGGCACTTACATTCTATTGGAAGGGCAGATTATATATCAAGTGAGTGTAGATGCTTCAGTGAGTAATAAAGAAGAAAGAAGGGCTGTAATTGTGGAGCTGGGATAGGGTGGTATTACTAATTGGTGCAGGAAAGGAAAGTCTGACTGATAAGGTCTTATTTGAATAGAGACTGGATACATGAAGGAAGTGAAAAAGAAAACCATGAGCACACAGGGTCAAGATGGAAGGGTTCCCAGGAGAGGGAAGAACAAATATGAAGGCTCTGAGGCAGAGACACATTTGGAGGATTCAAGGACAAGGAAGGGGTCCCCTCTCTGATGGGGTTAGGTAGGGATGTTCTACAGATCATGTAGGGCTTTCTGGTCAGGTAATTTAACCTTTGGCTGGTTAAAATGGGAAGCTCTTGTGAGTTTGTTTCGTAGAAGCATGTCTTAAGAAGACCTGGCTGATGTACTGACAGTGGACCATCGGGTGCCTAGAGCAGAAAAAGGCTGACTAATTAGGAGTCTTTTTGAATAATCTAGGTATGAGATGAAGGCATTCATGCTTGATACTCAGCTCAGGTGTTGGCTCTAAGGGAAAACCTCTCTTAACTGCCCCAGACAGGATGGGGTCCACAACTTCGGACCTCCCCTAACAGATTTAATCTTGAAATGCAGTCCATGCATACTTACAGGCTGACTACATAATTGAGTGCTCAGGGTTGGGGTATAGTTCAGTAACATAGCATTTGTCCAACATGCAGGTGGTCTTGGGTTCAACACCTAGCACAACAAAAAAAAATTTTTTTAAAAATCAAAACAACACCAAAAGAGTTTTCTGAATTAATCTCCAGTTAGAAAAAAGGTTTACTTAAAGATAATCAATTAAAATGGATAAAGTATACTGTGTATGTTTTATATTTATCATGTAAACTACGTGTGGATGTTACTAAGATATAGCAATAATTGCAGCAATTATTTAGAACAATACAAAGATTTTTAGAGGAGTATTTTGATAAAATGCTGGTGAATGATGCAAAGTGACTCAGTGGGATTTATTATTGTTTCAAAATTCTTTGTAAAATACCCTCACAATGCCTATTCCCAGATCCTGTCTGACCCTAGAACTTCATTGATAGTAAGAAATTTTTCTATTGTAAATGACAAAGTGTTCAAGTCAGAGTATTTTGAGCAAGAGAAAACTCCCAGGGAATAGTTAGCTTAGGCATGGTTTGATCCAAGGAGGCCTAAGTGTCATCAGAGCATCTCTCCATTATTCCAATCAGTTTTCCTCTGAGTTGGCTTCCTTCTCAGGCTGGCTGATCTGGTTGCCTTCCTCTATCCAGACAACAGCAGCAGGAGTTTCAAAATATGACTCTGCCAATGTCCTATGCCCAATCATGAATCAATCAAAGTGCCCAAGAGTCTGTGGTACTTTAGTTAGGCAAGGCTCGGTCACTTGCTCCTATTTGGGGCTAGGAACGGCAGGTCCATTACACATGAATTACATAGAAGCAAATTAGGGGAGGAGACCCCCCCCCAAGAAAAATTAGGATGCTGTGTACAGAAAAAGAATGAATAAATACTGGGTAGTAGAACAATAGACATGCTACAAACAATTATTTCCTATTTCTATCCAGTATTTTTTCCAAAATGGGTTCCCAGTTGGTAAATCAGATACATGGATATACCTAAAATAATTGCCATTGTAGCTTCCTATAGGAATCTATAGGTTTCTCAGGAGGAATCCCCTCTTCAACTTCTCATTCACATGCAAAACAAATTCCCCTCTCCCCACCCTTCATGACAAACCCTGCTTTTGTCTCAGGAACTTTACTTGATCTAATTTCATCATATTTGTGTGTGTAACAACAAAAAAATGCCTCACAAAACATTTTTTGTCCTGCTGGTGCTATATAAATCTTGATTTCACCAGGAAACAGATGGAATACTCAAATTAAGATAATTTGAGAAAAATATAATAAAGAGAGCATTTGTAAAGGTGTGGGCAGAGTGTAAGGAAACCACAGGGACTGTGTGCCCCCCTGGAACTAGTAATTGGGGCTGTGTTTACTTCCTCCAGTGCTGAAGGAGAGGGGCATGGGCAGAGATGACCGACTTTGGTGGAAGGGCACAGCTAGCTGTCCTTAATTCTGCAGGGAAAGATCTGGGTGATTCCTTGACACCTCTGTCCTTTAACCCTTCTTTTGCTGGTGTCTCTCATTGGCAGAAGCCAAAGAGTAGGCGAGATCATTGATACAGTCCATTTGGTCAGCACCTCTGAGGGGAGAAAAGGATGGAAATGGGTAAAGGAGGGTTTGGAGGTGCAATGGACATGCTCCAGAACAGCTTATTCCCTTTGCCTCTCATATGTGCTTATCTTTTACTTAAAGTTCCCATTCCCTTCACTGAGGACATGGGAAGTCCCATCAGCTGTGGCTCATTTTTGGATAATTTCAGTTTAGTCATATTTCCTCTTAGAACCAGTAGAAAAATAACAAAGATCAATGCAAAGTAAAGCTGCTGTGGTTCTTAACTGTACCACAAGCTGTCTACTCTCACCAGCACTCCATGGTCTCCTTAATTTTTCCAGCTCCTCAGCTAGAGGGGTTGGGTGGTGTGACCCAAACCATTAATCCTGAAGAATCTGTGGCTTCTTCTCTACCGAGTGATTTCTGTGTTTGCTGGCTCCACGTATAGTCCTCCTTGTGTGTCAGCAAGCTGGTTTCTCCCTTGGCTTAGAATCAATTAGTTAAGTTCTTTTTATTGATCCAGTATTATGATGAACCTAAACTGCCCAGGGGTAAACCACACTTCCAACTGACTGGAAATGTGACTCTGTTTCTTCTTAGAAACAGTTCTTAAACACTAGGAGTCCACAATTAGGTGATCGTGGTCAAGGTCACGAGGATGAGAAGCAAAAATTCTTCAAGTTATTAGGTTTTAGAGGGTTAGAGTTAGAATAGGAGCGCTCATGCCTCTCCTCCTTCCTGCACTTGTGCCTCTGGCTGAGGAGGAAATAAATTATGCACAATGCTGTTTATATAAATTGCTGTTTATAACTCATATGCTTAATCCTGTGGGATAGCTCTCCAACTGTGTAGAGCTTGCCTCCTAGCTATCATTGTAACGGAAACTTCACAAGTCATTCCACCATTTGTTGACCTTCTAAGAAACAGGAAACCTGGTAAGGTCAGTGAATCCTTGGGTGTGAATGCAGCGCTGTACTTCTTTTGCCTTAAAATACCTGAAATGGTCAGACATTATTGAATGAAATAACACAAAGTGGATAGATCATTTGAGCACTATGTAAGTCCTGAAGAGCTGTTCTGGCAATGTGCTCTGGACAATGACATGGCAAGAGAAGCCTGGCACTAACAGTAAGGGTATCCTGTTATTCCCAGTAAAAAACACAAATGGATTTTTACTTTCTTTACAGATGAGGGTAGGAGTGGATGATGGCACATTTGCTTGGCATAATAGGTGCCAGTCTATTGATTTCTCCAGTAAAAATACTACTTCTGGAGCGGATATTGTGATTGCTAATGTTACTTAGTTTAGTTTGTAATTATCTCATAATAACATTTATAGACCATCTTGTATTTACTCAGGGTTCTCCGGAGAAACCAAATCAGTTTTGTGTGTGTGTGTGTGTGTGTGTGTGTGTAAGCTAGAGACCCAAAAGAATCAACAGTATAATTCTAGTCCAAATTTGAAACCCTGAATGCTCTAAGAGCTGATGCTATAAGTTCCACTCTCAGTCTGAATCCAAAATCAAGAGAAGACCAATCTCCAGTTCAAGGAGAGGCAAGCACAAAGTGTGAATTTTCCTTTACTCAGCTTTTTAATTCTGTTTAAGTCTTCAGTGGATTAGATGCGGCCCAGCCATATTGGGAAGGACAACCTGCCTTATTGAGTCCACTGACTCAAATGCTAACCTCATCCAGAAACGCTGTCAAAGACACACCCAGAATAGTGTTTAACCAAATACCTGGGAACCCTGTGGCCCAGGTGAGTTGACACATCAAACCAACTGTCACACATCTGGCTTTTGCTGAAATCTTTTAAATGAAAATGTGATCTTTTATAGTCACATCAATCTCTGCAATTGTGTGTGTGACATTGTTCTTCGTTTAGTCAATGGAGAAGGGCAGCCTATGAGTGCCTGTTTGCACTCAGTCAATGAATCAGTAAACCAGTGTGGAAGTTCTGCCAGTTCATAAACATATGTTTCCATAATACATTCTGGGACTACCAAAATAATTCTACATTGAGTCTCTGGTGCCATTGGATCCATTATAAGATGGAGTTAGGTCAAGATTCTATCCCTCCTCCTTTGAATGGTACATCAAGCAGTATTTCAGAGAGTTCCCCAGAGAAAAGCTTAAGTTTAGATAGATGTTTGATCTGCAGAATATCTTAGCATTTCTCTTTCTTCACTGCATAGTCACATTGGAAGCAGCCACTAGTTCCTATGTGGAGGGCACGGAGACAATTCGCAGCATATACCAAGGCAGGATTTCATGGTCCTCCTGAGTCAGCCAGCCTCTCCCTCTGTTAAGAAGCATCAGTGGAACTTGAGGCTAGAATTCCCACCATGGTGACTGTGTCATGTTCCAACTCATCAGATCCAGAAGTTTTACTGTTGTACATGCCTGCAACACCTTAGTAAGTTGTCCACCTGTCTCTGTTTTATTTCTTAGAACCCTGGGATCATTTAGTCATCACCACGATCTCTGTGGATCTAGGCTACTCTGTGGTTTAGTACTCATCCCCTTGTTGACAGTTCAGTGCCAACCTGCTGCTTTCTCCTGCTGTTGGGTCCCTTTTGTGCACTGATATCAAAGAAATGGATCCAATGTCAGATCCTTCCCCACATACTCCCATTTCCAGGATGCGGAGAATAGCTGCCACACACGGGCAGCCACCACAAGACTGTCAAGGGTGCCTTCCTCTGCCTCCATCCTTCGGAAGCATGGTTTATGTTTGGGGGAAATTGTCATTGCTCCTCATAAATTCACTTCAGTGTTCCAGTCTCTCCGAGGCTTCAGATTTCCTTCTATAGCAAGAGTCAGCTCGGTGTCAGACAGTGAACAGTGTGGGCTCTGTGAGCCAAGAGGCAAAATTCAGTAAGTACTTTTGTCTAGGGTCAATGATTGTGTTTGGACTTATAACATTCAAAAATTGTAAAACAACAACTACAGCAACCTTCTTAGTTATTGGGCCATACAAAAACAGGTGACAGGTCAGATTTGTCCTATGGGCCACCGTTTGTGACCTCCTGCTTTACAAGGTGCTGAGAAAGTTTGGTTTAACATTATATGTCTAGGCTTTTCAGTCCAGGCTCTAATTGGCCACTTTGTTAGATTACTGATGCCATTCCCTGGTGCTCAACCTAACGCTGATTCCTAAATCCTGAAAAGTGCACTCCACCAATGAATTTGAGTTGATCAAGCCTTAAATTTTGTCCTTTTTGGTCCAATGTCCTTGAAAACTCCTGCATGCTTACCTGGCTCCTGCCAGTACAGACTTGTCAGGTTCTGTACCAGTCTTTATTATTATTGTTATTATTATTATTATTATTATTATTATTGTGCTGGGTGGGAGTATTTTGGGGATACATTGCAAACGTTCTCACAATGTATCAAATGTGTCATATTTGAATTCACCCCCTCTGCTGCTCTCTTAAATAAGGTGCGTAGGCTGTCTCATTTCTCCCTCTGTACAGTTCTGCGTCCTAACTTAGGTATGGACTTAGAGGTAATGAGAGATGAGAGGAGTAAGTTCTGAGGAGAATGAACAATGGGCAGGCTATGCAGAGAGAGGTTGATTTTCTTAGGCAGGGAAGAAGTATCTGGCCTCAAGGGCAGGAGGATTTTGTGGATTCAAATTTTTCAGCCTTGTGTCTATCAAAATGTTCCCATCCCATTTATCAAAGTCACCCTCCCTTCCCACCAGGGCTTGCCTTGATATCATATACCTGATGAAACCGAGCGTGTGATCAGTGCTGTGGCTCTGAAAGATAAAGATTGTTGTGACAATCACAGATGCATAGCCATGAGGACTTTCTCGTTTTTCCTAATCAAGTCATCATTTGTATATTCAGTGAATTCAACTTCTCATTTCCTTTTGTACAGTTTCTAGGGCTGTGAGAAGAAGCTAGGAGACTCAATAATCTTTCTAGTCACTGAAGATGCCATAGCAATTAAGTGCCTTCCAGTGTCTTCCCTTCCACCTGCAGTTCATCCCGTGATACTACTGGTGACAACTTGAACCAAAGTTACCACTTTCCCTGGCTTATCTGTCTTCTGTTGCCTCCTGATGTGGAGATTTTGCCTGCATTTTTAAAATACATAAATAATCTAACTCCAGAATCCCCTTTCAGTTCTCAGTAGAAATTGCATGCTCAAATTAAGATGATCTGAGGACAATTTCATTGCAGGGCACAGAAGCCTGATACAATGAGAGGAGGGAGAAGTTCCTGGGAGAAACAACTGTTAGAGGATTGCAGAAAGGAGCTGAGACCCTAGGTTTAGGGACATCGCCAGCACTCTTGACATTTTGCTATACTGTTTTATACAGTTATGCATTTATACAGTTATCCATTCTAAATTAAACATACATTATTTAAAACTCCAGAGCATCCTCTGACTTCTGTTTTTAAAAGTCTGTAAAATAATTCTGTTCTGTCCTTTACTTACTCTTATCATATTCCACAGCTAATAGAGTTCAGCTAAGCAGCATTGGTCATCCATTGAAAAACTAAAGTAATACAAAAAAGATTTATTTTAAGTTTGTATTAATTTTTTTATAGCATAGTCCTTGAATCATGGCAGTTTGTCCTTCTATATATTTGCAAGCTTTCTTTCTAAAGAAAACTGTCGTGATCTATTTTCTTAAATTTTTTGAATACCATCCCAGCATAATTTGTTTTAATCCTTCAGCCATTGGGTCACTTTAATCTGATTATTGCTTTCATTTACATTTTAATTAGGGTTTGCAAGCTCCTTTTTAGAATAGATAAACTTTTGTACTATGGCAGGGTAATCTATAGTCTAGGGATCAATAGCCAGGCCTCTATGTGAAAGAACAATTTTCTCATTTGTTCCTGAAGTCACTTTAGGTTTCCACATTTGTAATGACATACGAATTCGTATGTCAGCTTGTTAGTTCTAGGGAGTCCCTTTGTCCTGATGGTATTTTCCAGGCACTCTAGGGATATGTCCTTTTTAACCTGGAGGATGAGCACATTCTCCTCTGCCTCCAATGCATCATTTCTATCCTGTACTCAGAGATGACAAAATCTCCATCTAGTGGGTGGCCTAGTTACCTTCTAATACCACATTTCCAAATATCAATCATCCCCTGGAAATCCTTCCACTAGGGCTGTTCCTAGTAGTCAGTCTCCATTCATCACTTTGTGATTACTAGGTTTTACTATCACTTTAAATCTTTGATGAGATGTTCCTCAGAGAAAGAAGGTCATTTATTATGTCTGTGTTGATGAAAAAGGACAAGATGAGACAGAGGTGTTATGTAATCCATTGTACCTGTGAAACTTTCTAAGCTATATTCCAAAATGGATAGCAATTTCTTTAATCAAACTAAAAAAAAATAAGATGTCATTTGTTGAAAAATCCCTCTGTCTTCATGCTAAATTTACTGCCCTTGTTATCTTTTCAGCTGTAAAGTCAGCTTCTTCATGTGGTCATGTTTGGGACTGCTGGAGGCAATTAGATGTCCCCAGAGCTGTGCCCCAATGTACTTTGTGTGCCCTTCTGTTGTAGCACCAAACACCTGGTGGTTTGTGATGTATCTTTTTTTTACAAGTTTTTCTCCTCCTATACACTGAGTGCTCTCAGAGCAAGGGCTGTTAATTATTTACTGTTCTATACACAGGGTGTCTTAGTCCATTCAAGCTGCTATAACAGAGTACCCTGGACCTGATGGATTAGAAATGTTAGAAATCTATTTCTCACAGTTCAGGAGGTTGGAAAGTCCAAGATCAAGTCACTGGCAGATATAGCATCTGATGAGAGTCTGTTTCTTGGTTAATACTGGCCACCTTCTCATACATCCTCATGTGGTAAAGGGGTGAGGGAGCTCTTTAGGGTTTCTTTTATGGGAACACTAATTCCATTCATGGGGGCCTTCCTCCTCATGACCTAATCACTTCCTAAAGGCCTCACCTTCCAATATTGTGAAATTAGAGATTAAAATCTCAACATATAAGCTTAGGGGAGCCATATATGTTCAGTCTATAACAAGAAGCTGCTCAGTATATGATGGCCAACTGAGGAAATTTTGAGCTACAAACTAAATTTATGATGCACTGATGGTGCTTGTGCCTAGTGTTTGCAGCCAAATGGTCACTGGATTAACTTTTTCAGTATGTTTTATTCATTTATTCAACATTTACTGAGACCCTACTAAATGCCAAGTTCTGACCTAGTTTTGAGAATCTATGATTTTTCTGCCTTTCTTTTGTTTCTGTCTTTCCCTTCTGTTAGAAAGACACATAAAGACAAAATGATTGCATCACAGTATTACAGATGCTGTCACAGGCACAGGGAAAGCAAAAGGAGACTGAGCTGGCCAGGGCAGAGGAAAGATGCCTCTGAGTTCCAGGGAGTGTGAATGTGTAATCTCAAGATGAGCTCCATTTTCTCAACCACCTGATGAAACTGTTGGCAGCATAGACTCATGTGTCAGGTAGCCATTTGCATTTCACTTTATGATGCTAAGTGATTATGATGATTAGCTGCAGAATTAACATGCATTTTCAGCTAAGAAGTCATTAAAAATAAATGCAAGTCCAATTTAGCTTCAACAAACTAACATAGTTCAGTGAGAGCCTTGTTCATTTATACATTGGTAGGAAAAAGCCACAAAAATGACCTCATTTGCACTTTAATTTATATTCAAGTAGCTGTAATTTGTAAAAAATGGGACACACGGCTATTTGGAAATTACTTAGTTATGTAATTTCTACAATGCATTGAAAGGAATTGTCACAACCCAAAGGCTTCCTTAAGATTCCCATCGGAAGTAAAGAATAATTATAAGTTACATAGGGCCTTTTCTCCCCACCATCCCTGTGTTTGACAAATACTTCTTGGGAGCCTACCATGTGCCTGTGAACAAAAAGAGAGAAACCCCAAGGTCACTCTTTGCTTGACCACTAAGTAAGGTCACACAGTAATTTCTGACTGGAAAGGTTACCCTCAGAGGCTCCTCTTGACACCCTATGGGCTGTGATTCCTAAGCCAGTCCTTTGCCAGACTCCCTCTCCTTTTGCAACTGCACACACACCTGATGCCAGAGAAGTGATGAGTTGTATGTATTAAATTTACTCTGATTGCTGAAGCAGATAAACATTGATTTATCTGGCTTAGTGCAATAAAAGTTTCTCAGGTCAAGCCCAACTGTCTTTCAGGGAGATGAACCTGTGGTCCACCTTCAAAGGTCCAGGGTTCTGCCATCTCAACACATGGCTTCTGAGGCTGACCTCAGTACACCAACCATCTAGCAAACTGTGGAGAGAGAGAGAGAGTGGGTGATTTCATATAGGACAATTCTATGAGCCAGGGCAGCATTCATTTCCTCCTATGCACAACTGGCCAGAATTCAGGCACTTGGGCATGCATACTGCAAAGGAGCCTGAAAATGTAGTCTAGCTCTATGCTCAGGGGGGAAAATGATTTGGGTTTGGTGAATAACTAGCCACCATGATGAACTTTTTTTTTATTTATCACATTATCTACAACTGCCATTTATTGAGCACCAAGTTATAGTAGTAAGAACTTCACACTAAATTGTTTCATAATTTTCACAATAACCCTACCCATGCTTTTGTTCATTGACAAATATTTATTGTGCTTCTGTTATGAGCCAAATATCAAGTTACAATGAACATGGTAAAAAGTTGGTCAGGCTAAAGATATGTTTTGAAGATAGGCTAATACATTGGATCTGGGCTATAAGATCAATAAAAGAATCAAGAATGACTTTCATATTTTTGGGTATGACCAACGAGGAGATTGAAGGATGCCATTTGTTGTATCAGAGCATCCAGGCAGGGGTGTGTTTGTGAGGATGAAGTAGGGGGAATTCAGCACTTTGCTCTTGGCCACATTAAGTTTGAGACATCCTATCCTGGTGGTAATGTTAAGAAGGAAGTTGGAATAAACGCATCTGGGGCTCAGAGAAGAAGTTGAGGCTAGAGATTTAAGAGTCACCACCAAAGATATGTTCGTTGATATGCCATTGGGAGCACAAGCTCCTTAAAGGGAACACAAGGATTGAAAGCAAGAAAGGGGTTGATACAGTGCTTAGGGTCTCTCTACCATTTAGACATAGGACTCAGAACTGACTTCCAGTGTGGTCACATGGGGGTCCCACACAAAGATGGATCCCACACTGGCTTAATGGTTTGTTATTGCAGACTTGAAATACTGAACAATTTTTAATAAGCGTTCTACATTTTTGTATTTCACTGGATCCAGGAAATGCAGCTGGTCTGGGAGGAATTTGTCAACAGGCAAAAGAAACTGATACAGATTCTGAAACACAAGGGAGAGGAACGCTTTCAAGAAGAAAGATGTCACAAGAGATCAAGAGAAGTGTAGAGACAGGAATTGCTGGGTGAGGTGATGCCGACAAGAGCCATGAGTGTGGAGTGGGGAGCACCAAAGCCCATTGTAGAGCTGTCTGTGCCCACAGTTTTGTGGTAGACAGGGAACAGGGAAATGGATGGTAGCTGGAAGGTGATGCTAGTCAAGGGATGGTTCTGAAAGAATAGAGAAAGTAAAGAATGCTGTCTGCTCATGTGAGTGAGTCAATAAAGAGAGAAAAAGATGATGTAGAGGAAAAAGGAAAGAATTGAACAGGAAAGTGCTTGTGCAGGTGAGAGGTCAAGGAAGCAAGGGAAAGTGGATGGATTGACTATAAGAATAGGTATGTACTTCCATTCAAAAGCAAAAAGGCAGATTTCTCAACATCAATTTTATTGAAGAGACTGTTCTCTCCCCAGTGTTTGTTAATTGACTATAAGTATGTGAGTTTGTTTTTGGACTTTCTCTTCTGTTTCATGGGTTGGTATATTGTTCTTATGGGAATGCCATACTGTTTTGATTATTTTAGCTTTGTGAGCTAATCAGGCACACACATGAAGGTCATTATACCAAGTGAAATGAATCAGACACAGAAAGACAAATTTGCATACTCTCACTTAAATGTGGACTCTAAAACAATTGAACTTATAGAAGTAGAAAGTACAATGGTGATTGCTAAGAGCTAGTGGGAAGAGGAGCAGAGGGTGGGGAGAGGGTGATCAAAGGCCATAATATTTAAGTCAGACTGGAGGAGTAGGTTCTGAAGCTCTATGTGCTGCATGATAATTGTAGCTAATAATAAGGTATTTGAAAATAGCTAAGAATAGGCTTTAGATATTCTCATCACACACAAACTGATAAGTATGTAATGTAATTGATGTTAATTAGCTTGATTTAATCATTCCACAACGTATACCTCTATCACAACATCATATTGTACACCATAAATATATATAATTTTTTTGTCAATTATAACTTAATTTTTTGGATAAAGAAGCAGAGAGGGAAGAATGTATAGGTTCAAGTAGGCTGGCAATTTGGAGTTGTTTCTAAGCAGAGATGCCTCTTTTTTTCCTAGTTGACTAGAAGTGACATCAGTAGATGATGTGGTGGGAGATGTCATGAATTGGTAAGAGTTACTTCAGAGACTGGAAAGAGAAAAAAAAGTCATATTGTTGGCTAAGCCTGTGCTGAATTTCCATTTGAGATTTTGTGAATATTAATTTACAGTCAACATTGTTAAGTGATTTTTCCACATTATCTTTTAGATGCTTAGTAGAGGGATGGTTAGGTTTAGACATAATTGATTGTGTTATGGTTTCTATATTAGTGACAAAGAGACTGTGACTCAGAGAAATAAGTTACCAATAATTGGTAGAAAATGGACATACATCTTCTCTGAACTTAGACTCTAAGCTCTTGAGCACTATGTCATTTTTCAGGGTTGATCTTGATCTTAGTGTAAATTCTGCAAACTTCTGTAAATTCTTCACCTGTCAACAGGTGAATAAGCAATACTGTAATTTGGACCCCAACTTTATTTTTTCTAGCATTGCTCCACACAATATGTTTCTTGTCTGGACACTAAATCTCAGCTTGGGAATCACAAAGTCAGATTGCTGGAGGAGTAGAAGCATTACTGAGCTTGGGCACACCTGTCCTGCCCAATGGCCATGGGACTTGCAAGGCTGTTGGAATAATCCATTCAGCTTTAGTTGAGCACCTGTCATATGCCAAGCAGTATGGGAAGTGCCAAGGAGATAGTGGTGAATCTGATTCAGTCTTGCCCCACAAGGAATTATAGTCCAGTGAAGTCAATGAGATAATATATATGTGATGTGTCCAACACAAGGGGGACACTCAATAGACAGTAATTCTTTTTGCCTTCTTTATGCAGTTTGTCATCTAAGTACTTGATGATATCTCTGGTGAGACCATTAATACAGAGTGGGACTTTTGTTCGGGTTTTTGATTAGATACTAAGCAAATGTCTGACTCGTGCAAATACCTGGCAGTGATACCATTGAAAAATTGGTATGCCCCCAGATGAATCAGCATCTCAGTAACTTAGAGCCAAGGCAGGGCTCCTACTGAGCTGCTTCTTTCTCTATCCATAGAAAACCCAAAAAACAGAAACCCCAATTTTTCCTAAAGCAATAGGAATGAACATAATTTAGCATGTTTGTCTTGTCCATGCTGGGATGGTCTCCCTAAGGAGAGCTGTGCTCTTGTTGGCAGTTATTTTGGATTTTATTTTTTAATGAAAGGAGCACCTACTTTTCCTGGTTTATTTGCTTTTATAAAGCAATAAGAATTCTTTAAAAGAAGTGACTCAACAATCAATTAATCTTAAGTTTTACAGTCTCAGTGACACATTCACCAGTCAATAATTATTTCTGAGCCTTCAGACCTCAAAAAGGTCTATTTATGGTACTTCAGTTAGTGTGTCTCAAGTAACCAAACCCTGGGAAGCATTTCCTTGTATGACACAAACAAGATTGGATTTTGCATAATCCCTGAAAAAATTTTTGTCTCTCATCCCTGTTTGTTATATAAATGAAGGGACCTATATTAGAGAAAGGGAACTTGCCTGGTATTAGTAAGTTTGAATTTAGTGCCATAACTTTCTAAAATTTCTAGTGCTGTTAAAGTGTCTGTCAGTGAAGCAAACCATTGGATCACACTGATGAGGATGCTTTAGATGCATTATTATGCACTCGATTTAGCTTGTATTTATAAAATTCCTCTTCATGTGGAGATCCTGTTGCAGGTAGAGAAGCAAGAAAGGGAGGGTGGAGATCTGTGGGTTAGACTCAACTTCCACTAATGGGAAGATGGCTTTGGATAGCTGTGGGTCCTACTTCCTCTGACTATCAGAGAATGGATTAGAGCTTGTGAGTCTAATTGTGTTTTCTCTATGAGGTCAGGAGCCCCTCAGGACTGCAGCAGATCTTCAGTTGCATCTGTTTCAGCACCTAGCCCAGTAGTGGGTACATTGTCAATGCTTAATGAATATTTGATGAATTGGAACAACATACAGACACCTCAGCAACCATTAGTAATGAAGGTAAAGATTATATCCTGTTTCTCTTGTACCCCCAGCATCTGGTGAAACAGTACAGACATGGAAGGTATTCAATGTTTGTTAATTGAATCTTCCCATCACCTTTTTCTTTCATCCCTCTACAGAAATTTATTGAATGCCTTCCAAGTTCCAGACACTTAGGATGAAAGGACCCTGTCCAGAGGGAACAGAGTGTTGTGTATAGGCAATTATGAAGCAGAGGATAATGGCTATAATAGAAGTATGCAGAATTTCACTGACAACAGACAGCAGAGAGCCTACATCTGCCCAGGAATTGAGACAGACACTCCAGAATAGTGATGGTTCCAGAGTGGTGGTGGTTGAGTTTCCTCTTGAAGGAAGAGTGAGGTTTGTTAAAGTAAACCAGGATTGAGGGACTAGGGACATATTCCAGACAGAGAGAATGACTCACACATGTTTGTGGGGTAGGCTAGGATGGCTGATAAAAGGAGTAACATAGGAGAAGGGCATATGGACAGAAACAAGAAAGAGGGCACATGCTGAAAGGTTATTAGAGGTCAGATCCTGAAGAACATTAGAAAACAGGGAAAATTGTGTATGTGTGGTTTCCAGAAGATGAAAATTAACTTCCTCAAGTCCTTTTTCGAAGTAGTAGTGATGTAAATAGCAATGGCTGATATTTATTGAGCATTTTCTAGAGTCAGGTACCATTCAAAGCATGTGACTCATTTAGTCTACATGAAAATTCTTAGGAGTAGACACTGTCTTCATCCCCATTTGACAGATAAGAAAATTGAGGCATGGAGGTGCCTTATGTAAGGTCCCAGAGCTAGTTAACCCAGAGGAACTTTTCTTAATCACTATATTTCATTGTAGTACTGAAAATATATAGTAATACTGGAATTCTGAAGTTTATAAAATACTGAAAACACATACGTTAGAACTTAATTTTCATTTCAAGAGAATTAAGAGTAGTGTGAATCCCTGCTTCTGCCCTTTTGGTATTTTTAATGGGTTGGCTGTGCTTCTCCCTAATGATTTGATTTGCCTGTGAGCTAGTTAGGGTCAATGCCAATGAATATTTCACTACCATCGCCCCTACGATGGACCTCAGTGAAAGATATCCATGTGTTTCATGCATCTTCCCACTGGGCCTTTGTGCTGTGAGGTATTTAGTCTGTCTGACCCATGAAGACTATCTGTGTTACCATCTGCTCTGAGATCCCCTTTCTTCACATCCCCTCACTGATATAGTCCAGTCTGTCCAGTGCACCATTAGTAAGGGGCCAAATTTTGTAGATATTTATTACTTTTCATCAGTTTATTTACAGAATATCCTCTAGGTGTCATTGACTCTCTTCTCATATTCTGCACTATTTGATAAGAGATAAGCCAAAGTATAGAATGAATTCCAATTAGCTTTCTACCACTAAGCCTTAGCAGTTGGTTGTGATGGAAAGGTTTGAGACCAGATCTGACTAGTTTTTACTCTGCTACTCTGCTGCTGAAATTGTGTGGTATTAGGCTCGTCTCTGAATTGTTCTTGGTCTCAGTGTTCTCATCTGGAAAATGGGAGTGTTGGAGTAGATGATATACAAGTTTTCTCCAGATCCTAACATTCTACATTTGTGGGGTTATTATAGTCCAACACAGTTTCTTAAAAGAGCGGAAAGCAGTTGTCATGGCAATTGTTGTTTAATGTACGATTCTGTGTCTTAGTCTGTGTGTTTTCCTTGAAGAAAATTTGCTTCCGTTTTGATACAAGCCCCAAGGTCTCCTAACACTGCCCTTAGAAAGACTCAGATTCTAATTTCATTACTAAGGAGCTCAATGAATGAAACTAATTACTTAACCCTCTTCTGCCTAAGTTCTCTTACCCTTTTTTTCTTTCTCTTTTTATGTTATTGTTTTTACATTTACTTGCATGTATCTACATTGTTTGTGTCACCACCTCCCCACCCTCCAAGTTCTCTTATCCTTAAAGTGGTGTTGGTAATAATAATGAGCTCCTGGAAACTGGCTAGCAGTCTGCAAAAAACTGAAACTAGATCCATGTATATCACCCTATACCAAGATTAACTCAAAATGGATCAAGGATCTTAATATCAGACCCCAAACTCTTAAGTTGATACAAGAAAGAGTAGGAAATACTCTGGAGTTAGTAGGTATAGGTAAGAACTTTCTCAATGAAACCCCAGCAGCACGCGACTAAGAGATAGCATAGATAAATGGGACCTCATAAAACTAAAAAGCTTCTGTTCATCAAAAGAAATGGTCTCTAAACTGAAGAGAACACCCACAGAGTGGGAGAAAATATTTGCCAATTATACATCAGACAAAGGACTGATAACCAGAATATACAGGGAACTTAAAAAACTAAATTCTCCCAAAACTAATGAACCAATAAAGAAATGGGCACGTGAACCAAACAAAACTTTCTCAAAAGAAGAAATTCAAATGGCCAGAAAGCAAATGAAAAAATGCTCACCATCTCTAGCAATAAAGGAAATGCAAATTAAAACCACGCTAAGATTCCACCTCACCCCTGTTAGAATAGCCATCATCAGCAACACCACCAACAACAGGTATTGGCGAGGATGCGGGGAAAAAGGAACCCTCTTACACTGCTGGTGGGAATGTAGACTAGTACAACCACTCTGGAAAAAAATTTGGAGGCTACTTAAAAAGCTAGACATCGATCTACCATTTGATCCAGCAATACCACTCTTGGGGATATACCCAAAAGACTGTTACTCCAGAGGCACCTGCACATCCATGTTTATTGCGGCACTATTCACAATAGCCAAGTTATGGAAACAGCCAAGATGCCTCACCACTGACGAATGGATTAAGAAAATGTGGTATCTATACACAATGGAATTTTATGCAGCCATGAAGAAGAACGAAATGTTATCATTTGCTGGTAAATGGATGGAATTGGAGAACATCATTCTGAGTGAGGTTAGCCTGGCTCAAAAAACCAAAAATATATGTTCTCCCTCATATGTGGACATTAGATCAAGGGCAAACACAACAAGGGGATTGGACTATGAGCACATGATAAAAGCGAGAGCACACAAGGGAGGGGTGAGGATAGGTAAGACACCTAAAAAACTAGCTAGCATTTGTTGCCCTTAACGCAGAGAAACTAAAGCAGATACCTTAAAGCAACTGAGGCCAATAGGAAAAGGGGAACAGGTATTAGAGAAAAGGTTAGATCAAAAAGAGTTAACCTAGAAGGTAACACCCACGCACAGGAAATCAATGTGAGTCAATGCCCTGTATAGCTATCCTTATCTCAACCAGCAAAACCCCTTGTTCCTTCCTATTATTGCTTATACTCTCTCTACAACAAAATTAGAGATAAGGGCAAAATAGTTTCTGCTGGGCATTGGGGGGTGGGGAGAGGGAGGGGGCGGAGTGGGTGGTAAGGGAGGGGGTGGGGGCAGGGGGGAGAAATGAACCAAGCCTTGTATGCACATATGAATAATAAAAGAAAAATGAAAAAAAAATAATGAGCTCCTGGTACCAAGCATTTAGCATCAGGTATAGTGCACAGCAATAAATAAAATTAACAAAACAGCTAATATTTATTGGATATATCTTCTGTGCCAAACATTACTTAATTTATTAATTTATATAATCCTCAGAACAGCCCTATGGAGTAAATATTTATTACCATAGTCAGGTTAAGTGACTTGTTCAAAGTCACAAACTAAACAGAGGTGGAGCCAGAACACCTGTCACCTAGATCATCCACTTCCAGTCTACACTCTTAACCATCAAACTGTTTTCACCAATGTTAGTACTCTATCATTAGGAATAGTTGCCATTTTTATAGCACTTGCTCTGTGACCAGACCTGCTCTGCCCTATGAGGAAGGTAAGATGATTATCACCATTGTATAGCTAAGACACTGAGGCCCCTATGAGTTAATTAAAGCACATAGTTAGGGTTGGGAATGTAGCTCAGTGGTAGAACACTTGCCTATCACACACAAGGCACTGGGCTAAATCCCCAGCACCACAAAATAAAACAAAAAGAAGTGTTAAAGTACACAGCTTGTTCAGGCAGAGGCCGGACTTGTGCTCACACAGTCTGGCTCCATGTATACATAGACTCTGGAGTCTGTGTTCTTAACTATAATGCCTCAGTTTGAGCTGTTACTACCATCACACTCAGTTAGTTCAGTTCAGCTTCCATTGTTCATGTAAGAAAATGATTTTGGCTATACCCACTAGACCACATGAACCTTTCGATAGTCTACTGAAACTCTGTTTATACTTTTCCCTGTTGATACCTGTAGAAAAAAAAAGTGACCCTAACTACCAAATTACTTTGTGAAAAGGCCAAGTAACTACACAGGTATTTTGACATGCCTTGCAAAATAAAACAAGAGGAGGTAAAAGGACAAAAGTCTATGAAATTTCAAACTGGTAAGTTTTAACATTTTGGACAACCAATAGTTTGTAAAACATTTATGTGAGAGAGTTTGTTTCTATACATCACAATACCTGAGCAATGCTTTCTAAATATCTCACTACGAGGAGAGGGTAGACAAACTTCTTTAAATGGAGGGAGAGTAAATATTTTCAGCTTTAAGGACCACAAAATCTGTCATGACTGCTCAGCTTTGCTGTGATACACAAACAATTAAGTGTAGCTGTGTTCCAATAAAACTTTATTTATAAAAATAGGTAGTGGACGGCATTTGGCCATAATGTACTGACCACTAATCTAAGCAAAAGATCGCCTATTGTGACAGTTTTATGATTGGTGGCTTCTTGTAGGTATGTATTTAAAAACAATATTAATGCCATGTTTATTTTCTCTTCACCTCCTATTCTCTAGACTGTCTCTTCCCATCCCACATTTACTGAATGAGGTACTTGCAGACTGTGTTTGGCTTAGGCTTACATTATTTACATGCTATGAAAATGGTGCTTATCCAATTTGACTCATTAATATATTAAAATCTGAATTTAGGGACAGGCTTTCAACACTATGGTTCTGTGATGGTAAAACAAGTTTTAAAGAAGTAATATAGAATGAAAATGTGTGACTATATCTTTGAGCTATGTGAAACCCTTTGCTAAATAAGCATAGGGATAAAGTTATTATAGATAGATGTTTAAGGACAATAGCTTTTAAGAAGTAATTTAAGACATTTCAAATGGGCTTTAAAATATTAGAGATGTCTACTGGGAGGACCTTCATTCATTATTAGCTATATCAGACTTTTAATTATGCCAGCACTGAAATTAGTCAAGATCAACATTGTAACTCAAGTCACATAAATACTGTACATTGTTCCTACAAATTAATCATTGTACATTTGATTAAATTGTTACATTTCAAAGCTCATGTAATTTAATGCCATTTTGTTCTTGTTTTTCAAGCATTTGTTAAGTCAAGTGTCCAGAGAGGCATTATAATGGCTAAAAAATGTAATCACACCCTTATTAGCATAGAGCTATAATCAATAAATAATTATTGGCTTGTGTTCTAGAGTTAGTTATGGTTAATTTTTGGACTTCTCTGAATTAACATTTATTTTATGGTCAGTTAAGTAAATTAAATATTGATTAAAGAAATTCAGAGGGAGCTAGCTTCCTCATTTCTCTCCTTCCTGAACTCTCATTACCATGGCTTAGATGTCCAAGAGGCCATGCTGATGGGGGGAAGCCATTGTCGATGGATGTGAACTGCGTCAAACTGATGAATCAGGGATTTAGAATCCTTTTCAAGAATATAAATCGGATTAAGTAGAGATAGGGACCTTGAAATGTCACAAATTTGTTATCTTTACAGGTCTCTAAGTTGGAAGTGAGGTATCGATTGGTCTCACTAAACTAAAATCAAGGTGCTAGCAGAGCTCCATTCCTTCTGGATACTCCAGTGGAGAGGCTAACTCACTTTCTTTCAGCCTCTAGAGATTCCATGTTCCTTTGTTCAAGGCTCTTCCTTCCTTTGCAAAGTCAGTCACATGCATCTGTCTCTATCCCCAGCCATAAAAGGTCCTTTGCTCTTAAGGATGTGCATGATTCTGTGATTAGATTGCCCCCTACCCATATCTCAGGATAACTTCTCCACCTCAAAGTTCTCAGTCAAATCTGAAAAGTCCCTTTGGCTATCTAAGGTGACATTTGTGGGCTCCAGGGACTAGATCTTGAACTTTCTAGTAGAGCCATTATTTTGTGTATCACATGAACTGAACCCAGTGTGTTGGATTCCTCTCTTTACTGCCCTATCTCCTCTTCTTTAAGTCCTTGTGTTCTGACACCCATTTCTGTTTCAATCTATTTTAAACCTTTCTCTTCTCAGTTCTCAGCTTTTTTGCCTATCCTTCAGTATGCTGTTCAGTTGATTCCCTTCTGCTATGAGCAGTATTTCAGGCCAGGCTATCCGAGTTCAAACCTGGCTATGCTATTTATATGTTATCTTTGGTAAATCACTCACTGCCTCTCCACGTCAAATTTCTCATCTTTAAAATGAGGATAAAGGATGGGCATGGACCTTTTTTTTTTATTTTTGTGGTTTTTTAATGTTTATTTTTTAACTTTCAAAACTTAAACATTTTTTTGTGGAGACCAATTCCACAAAATAGATAAGATGTGGTACAAAGTTGATTAACATTTTTCAGAGAACTGACGGCAATTTTTTTTTATAAATAATCATTCTATGGGAAATGTCAGGACATTTCAGTAATACTATTTTATATATTTTTTTTCTTTTATTATTCATATGTGCATACAAGGCATGGGTCATTTCTCCCCCCCTGCTCCCACCCCCTCCCTTACCACCCACTCCGCCCCCTCCCTCTCCCCCCCACCCCCTCAATACCCAGCAGAAACTATTTTGCCCTTATTTCTAATTTTGTTGTAGAGAGAGTATAAGCAATAATAGGAAGGAACAAGGGTTTTTGCTGGTTGAGATAAGGATAGCTATACAGGGCATTGACTCACATTGATTTCCTGTGCGTGGGTGTTACCTTCTAGGTTAATTCTTTTTTGATCTAACCTTTTCTCTAGTTCCTGTTCCCCTTTTCCTATTGGCCTCAGTTGCTTTAAGGTATCTGCTTTAGTTTCTCTGCGTTAAGGGCAACAAATGCTAGCTAGTTTTTTAGGTGTCTTACCTATCCTCACCCCTCCCTTGTGTGCTCTCGCTTTTATCATGTGCTCATAGTCCAATCCCCTTGTTGTGTTTGCCCTTGATCTAATGTCCACATATGAGGGCCATTGAGTGAGTTAATATATTTATCAGTCTTAGAACAGTGCCAGTTATATTGGAAGCCCTCAACAAATGCTATTATTACTATTATTTTGTTTATTCTTCTAGTTGCTGGTAGAAGTTGCTTCAAAATTTTTTTCTTCTCCAGAAATTCTAGCCTCTTACAAAACTTTAGCATTAATGTCTAGGCAAAGAACTCTAACCAGACACACTTCTAAGCTTGATGCTTTTATTTATGGCTATGCTGGGTAAACATTTTCACTTGGATGACTCAGAGGAGATCCAGACCCAGCTGAACTTAGCATCTTGCTTATCAAAGTATCCACCTATCTTTTTGGTTCTATTACTAATGCTATAGTTTGGATCTTAAATGTCCCCCAAAGGCCCATGTCTTAAAAGTTTGGTTCCCCATTGTGGTGCGGTTGGGAGATGATGGAACCTATAAGAGGTGGGACACAATGTTCTTAGGTTAGTGGAAGCATGCCCTGAGGAGATTGTGGAACTCAGCACACACCTCTTCTTTTCTTTTTCTCCCTGGCCATAAGGTGAGTAATTTTGTCCCGCATGTACTCCCACCATGACATGCTGCCGCCCCACAGGGCCAAAGCAATGATGCTAATCCATCAGGGACTGAAGCCAAATAAATCTTTTCTCTTTATAAGTTGATAATGGTGAAAAGATGACTAGTTCAGCTATCTTCAGATCCAAAGACAAATGTGAGTCTTTCTTCTCCCTTACCACTAAATATCAGAAAAGTTACCAAATTCTATGGAATCTACTCTCAAACTGTCTGTTTAATCAGTTCACATCCCACACAGCCATTGCTGTGATCCAGGCCCCTATGTTTGTTACTTGATCTGTTGCTCCAGTTGAAGCAGAGCAGATTTGTAAAATCCAAGGATGCAATGTCTCCTCCTGTCCCTGCTCACTTATTCCAGTTCATTGCCTTCACATAAACTGTGCACTCAGTGCAGCTTTCAGGTCTTTTCATGAATTCCCTAAAAGTTTAAAAATTCCACCCAAAAGTAAGTTGTCATAGTCATTACTTTGGGCCTAAACAGCCAACATTACTGGTCACATATCTTCACTATGCTTGAAACTGGACCGCCTGTCCTTTCATGAATGAGCTTTGTTCTTTCAGGCCCATGCACCTTCGTGGTGGGAATGCTCTTTCCCACCATCTCTGCCTGCGAGAAGTTTACCCAGAAGTCCAGGCTCTGCAGCACTAGTGACCTCTTCCTCTGTGAAGCCGCCCCCCACCCCATCACCACCCTTACTATCTGAGTCATGGGTCAGCTCGCTACAGCAACTCCAGCCAAGTGCAGCCCACTACTTGGTTTTGTAAGCAAAAATTTACTAGAACTTAGCCATATATATTCATTTATGCATTGTCTATGGCTGCCTTTTGGGCTACAACAACAGAGTGAAGTAGTGACAACAGAGACCATATGCATCATGGTTCACAAAGCTTAAACTATTTACTCTTTGGCTCTTTACAAAAAAAAAAAAAAAAGAATAGTGTTCTAGTCTATCTCACCTTGGAGATTATGTAGCCTCTCTGTGGTCTACCTTTTGCACCTTTGACATCTCCCTTCTGTCAAGGTTTCTTGCATATACCTTTTCTCCTTGCAAGAATGTTCTATTATAGATAAAGAGTCTGCCTGTGTCATTCTTGTTTCTGTCTTTGGGCCAATCAGGCTATAGGCTCAGTAACTGTTGGTAGAAGTCGATTACTCTTAAGAAAATTCTTTTTATTAAATTACATTCACTTGCCCAGATGACAAAACTTCATACAAAGCAATGTTCCCTTTGGGGTTAATGCTTATCATTTGATGTTACAAAGAGTAAATCATTTTGTGTTTCATTTCTAGAAGCAGTTTATTAACTGCTAAGATTAAGCTGGAAAACTGAGTTCAAGACTCTTAAGAAACAATGCTCTTATGCTCACTTGGTGATACATTTCATAAGTGGTTCAACTGGAATTCAGGATGGCAGTGTATACTTTTTTACAGTATGTGGGCTTCACCATGTGAAGTAGATAACTAGTTCCTACTTAGCTATTTTTGTTGACTACCTGGGGTGTGGTAATATTTGACTATGCTACTCCTATGAAATATGCCAATAGTTAAACCTACTTTAGGAAAGCAGAGATGCTTTGCTGGCTTTTTAAGGAGAAACCAAGTGACCTTGTCTTGTATTTTTTTATAAACCCAGGATGTACTGAAGTCCTCCTTCATATTACATTAAATGCCCTTGTTCTTTTCCTTCTCTGTAAGACTCTGAGCCACATGAGTGCAAGGAGTCTGTCTTTTAATCTCTAAATCCTCAGAGCTTGGTACAGAGAAGGCTATTGGCAAATGTTTAGTGAGTCAAATAAACAGTTGAAGATCTCAAAAAGAACTCTTCCCCAAGGTATTGATTTGACACCATATACTTATAATTGCCTACTTCCATTTAGTCCACATACCTTCACCCATGCTGATTTTCTGCCACAGTGATGTAAAGTATATATCTGTCAATAGGAGTTTGGGGAGAGAGGTACATTGTGCCTAAAACACAAGGAAAAACTCAAACTTCCCTGAGCTGACAGGAAATCCATAGCTACTCTTAGCATTGCTCTGCACGAAAAGGTGAAGATTTGTGATAAATTAAGGATTGCAGGGTGAGGCAAAGTGAGGAGTCCAGAATTCAGACTGTCATTCAGAGCCTTGAAGAAAAAAATAGATGGCCCCAAATGACACCACATGAAAAAACCATCGGGCAACAGAGGTAAAGGATAGCAAGCATAGACTGGGAATCTTCTTAGGAAGTTCTTAGTGATGCTTCTGATTTGTAGAATGAAGAACCAATAAGTGTTAAAATTGAAAGGCATGGATTTCTGAGATTCTCATAGCAAAGGTTCAGTCAAGAATTAGAATTCCAACAAACAGGTTTTTCCCCCCTCCCTCCCTCCCTCCCTTCTTCCCTCCCATCCTTCCTTCCTTCTTTCCCTCCTTCCTTCCTTTCTTTGATTTATTTATTTTTTTTTTTTTGAGACAGGATCTTGCTATGTAGCCCAAGCCTGGAACTTGCTATGTATCCCTGGTTGACCTCAAACTCACAATCCTCCTTCCTCCACTTCCTGAGTGCTGGGATTAAAGGCTTGTGACACCATGTCCTGCTAAAAAGTTTTAGTACAGACTTGTTAATTTTGCAAAGGAGTGACTAGGTTAAGGAAATTTACAAGAGATGATTAAGCATTCAAGGATTAGCAACACTGGGGAGCCATTACAAAATATAGTCATCTTTCCCTATCCATGGACTCTGCATCCATGAATTTAACCAACCATAGTATGTATATATATATATATATGCATCTGTGCTGAATATGCAGACTATTTTTGTCATTATTGCCTAAATAGTACAGTATAATAACTATTTGCATTTACATTGCATTAGGTATGATAAGTAAACTAGAGACAACTTAAGCTTTATGGAAAGGTGAGTATAGGTTATGGAAAAATCCTTCTTATTTTATATAAGGAATCTGGGCATCTGCAGATTTTGGCATCCTGGGGGTGGAGGTAGAAAAGAATCTTGGAACAAATCTCCTACAGATGATGAGGGATTAATATATGCCTAAAGAGGTAGGGAGAATCAGAGTCCTGTAAGAGGAACCATGGAAAAGAGGCCACCAGAAGGAGTGGACCTTGTGGAAGTGAGGGCCCAGAGAAGTGCTGGGGCAGAGGCAGGAGCAGGGGCAAGGGCAAGGGCAGGGGCAGGGGCAGGGAGGGAGTGGGGAAGAGAAATCGTGACCTTCTCTTCCCTCCCACTCACAGTTCCTGCTGGTGCTCCCATTGGTTGAGGCCAAATGAAAGCCTGTTGGGGTGCCCAGGTGGTGTAGTCTTTATGGGCAGCTTCCCAGGGTGCAGAACAGGTGAAGAAGGGTGTGAGTGTACTTGCAGGGTGGGGACCAAAAAACATCACCAGACAGAGGGATAATCTTCAACCTTTCAGTTTACAAATGAGAAAAATGGGGTCCAACCTGGGGAAATGAAAGCCTTGGAAATCCATTTCTTTCAACTTTAGCACTCAATGTGTCCAAGTGAAAAGGGTAGTCAACTAGCATTGATTGAATAAATTGATACAAGAAATGAATTTAAACATTTTCCTGTTATTTATTTATTTATAGTGGTACTGGGGTTTGAATTTAGGGTCTTGCAGTTACTGGACAGGTACTCTACCACACGAGCCATGCCCACAGCCCTTTTTGTTTTTAGGTATTTTTCAAGTAGGGGCTCACATTTATGCCCAGGTAAGCCTGGACTAAAATATCTCTGTTTATATTCCCTGTGCAGCTGGGATGTCAGGCAGGCACCACCATGTCTAGCTCTTTATTGGTTGAGAACAGGTCTCCTGAACTTTATGCCCAGATTGGCCTCAGACCATGAATCTCCCCATCTCTGCCTCCTGAGTAGCTAGGGTTACTGGTGTGAGCCACTGTGCCTGGCCCATATTTTCCTGCCTCAAAGTGCATTTTTTGCTATAATGTTTGCTACGCAGTATTCCACCATGAGTAAAGCATAATGGATATAACTATTCCTCTGTTAACACATAGCCTAGTTCCCGTTATTGCAGTTGTAATATCAGTATTATTACTTAGAATGATGATTCTAAGTACTACTTGTTGATTGCTTACCACCTGTCAGGTACCGTCTTCAGTAAACACACATATTCTTTTAGCCTTTATCACAAATCTTTGAGGTATGAATTTAAACTCCCATTTTGCAAAGGGAGAAATTGAGGCTCAGCTACAATTTAATCATCCTTGACCAAAAATCCCACACTTTTTTTTTTCTTCCTTTTTTTTTCTTTTATTATTCATATGTGCATACAAGGCTTGGGTCATTTCACCCCCCTGCCCCCACCCCCTCCCTTACCACCCACTCCGCCCCCTCCGTCTCCCCCTCAACCCCTCAATACCCAGCAGAAACTATTTTGCCCTTATTTCTAATTTTGTTGTAGAGAGAGTATAAGCCATAATAGGAAGGGACAAGGGTTTTTGCTGGTTGAGATAAGGATAGCTATACAGGGAGTTGACTCATTAATTTCCTGTGCGTGTGTGTTACCTTCTAGGTTAATTCTTTTTGATCTAACCTTTTCACTAGTTCCTGGTCCCCTTTTCCTATTGGCCTCAGTTGCTTTTAAGGTATCTGCTTTAGTTTCTCTGTGTTAAGGGCAACAAATGCTATCTAATTTTTTAGGTGTCTTACCTATCCTCACCCCTCCCTTGTGTGCTCTCGCTTTTATCATGTGCTCAAAGTCCAATCCCCTTGTTGTGTTTGCCCTTGATCTAATGTCCGCATATGAGGGAGAACATACGATTTTTGGTCTTTTGGGCCAGGCTAACCTCACTCAGAATGATGTTCTCCAATTCCATCCATTTACCAGTGAATGATAACATTTCGTTCTTCTTCATGGCTGCATAAAATTCCATTGTGTATAGATACCACATTTTCTTAATCCATTCCTTAGTGCTGGGGCATCTTGGCTGTTTCCATAACTTGGCTATTGTGAATAGTGCCGCAATAAACATGGGTGTGCAGGTGCCTCTGGAGTAACCTGTGTCACAGTCTTTTGGGTATATCCCCAAGAGTGGTATTGCTGGATCAAATGGTAGATCGATGTCCAGCTTTTTAAGTAGCCTCCAAATTCTTTTCCAGAGTGGTTGTACTAGTTTACATTCCCACCAACAGTGTAAGAGGGTTCCTTTTTCCCCCGCATCCTCGCCAACACCTGTTGTTGGTGGTATTGCTGATGATGGCTATTCTAACAGGGGTGAAGTGGAATCTTAGAGTGGTTTTAATTTGCATTCCTTTATTGCTAGAGATGGTGAGCATTTTTTCACGTGTTTTTTGGCCATTTGAATTTCTTCTTTTGAGAAAGTTCTGTTTAGTTCACTTGCCCATTTCTTTATTGGTTCATTAGTTTTGGGAGAATTTAGTTTTTTAAGTTCCCTATATATTCTGGTTATCAGTCCTTTGTCTGATGTATAATTGGCAAATATTTTCTCCCACTCTGTGGGTGTTCTCTTCAGTTTAGAGACCATTTCTTTTGATGAACAGAAGCTTTTTAGCTTTATGAGGTCCCATTTATCTATGCTATCTCTTAATTGCTGTGCTGCTGGGGTTTCATTGAGAAAGTTCTTACCTATACCTACTAACTCCAGAGTATTTCCTACTCTTTCTTGTATCAACTTAAGAGTTTAGGGTCTGATATTAAGATCCTTGATCCATTTTGAGTTAATCTTGGTATAGGGTGATATACATGGATCTAGTTTCAGTTTTTTGCAGACTGCTAACCAGTTTTCCCAGCAGTTTTTGTTGAAGAGGCTGCTATTTCTCCATCATATATTTTTAGCTCCTTTGTCAAAGACAAGTTGGTTATAGTTGTGTGGCTTCATATCTGGTCCTCTGTTCTGTTCCACTGGTCTTCATGTCTGTTTTTGTGCCAGTATCATGCTGTTTTTATTTTTATTGCTTTGTAATATAGTTTGAAGTCAGGTATTGTGATACCTCCAGCATTGTTCTTTTGACTGAGTATTGCCTTGGCTATTCATGGCCTCTTGTGTTTCCATATAAATTTAACAGTAGATTTTTCATCTCTTTAATGAATATCATTGGAATTTTGATTGGAATTGCATTAAACATGTAGATTACTTTTGGGAGTATAGACATTTTTACTGTGTTGATTCTACCAATCCATGAGCATGGGAGATCTCTCCACTTTCTATAGTCTTCCTCAATCTCTTTCTTCAGAAGTGTATAGTTTTCCTTGTAGAGGTCTTTCACATCTTTTGTTATGTTTACACCTAGGTATTTGATTTTTTTTGAGGCTATTGTAAATGGAATTGTTTTCATACATTCTTTTTCAGTTTGCTCATTGTTAGTGTATAGAAATGCTAATGAAAATCCCACACTTAATATAAGATAAACCCAGACTATGTACCCATATCCATTCAACATGACACCCTATCTGTCTATTTCTTCCTTATGTTATAATTAATTCCAAATAAAACATCTTTGTTCATAAGTCTTAGTATGCTTGATAATTTTCTTGAGATAACTTCCTAGAAGTGGAATTGTTGGGTCTGAGGAAATTATCCTGTAATTTAAAAGTAATTAATATTAATGTTTATAGAGAGAAACATTCTTATTTTGGTATGAAGTTTGGTAGAATTGTCTAATTATCCATCATGAAGTAGTAATGTCTGAGAGGCCCTGTTGTGTTGTGTCCTCACCAACAGCAGGAAGCATCATTAAAAAAATACACTTAATTTTTTAGAACAGTTTTAGGTTCTCAGCAAAAATGAAGTGAAAAAAAAAGCACAGAGAGTTCCCACCCATCCTCTGCCCCTGCAGCTTTCCCCACTATTACCTTCCCACACCAATCTGGAAAATTTGTTACGTTGATGAACCTACATTGATGCAGCATGACCCCAACCCCACAGTTTACATAAAGGTTCAGTCTTGGTGTTACTTGTTATAAATCTGACAGATTTAAAATGACATGTACCGCCATTGTAGAAGAGTTTTACTGCCCTGATATCTCTTTGTGCTCCACCTGTTCATCCCTCTGTCCTCCTCTGGCACTTGTCTTCATAGTTTTGCCTTCTCCAGAATATGACATATAGTTGGAATCATATAATTTGTAGTCTTTTCACATTGACTCTTTTACTTAGCCATATGCACTTCTGGTTCCCATACGCCTTTTCATGACTTGATAGCTCATCAGCACTGAATAATATCCTATTGTCTGGATCGACCATAGTTTTTGTCCATTTACCAGTTGAAGGACATCTTGGTTGCTTCCAAGTTTTTGGCAATTGTGAATCAAGCTGCTAAAAACATTCCTGTGCAGATTTTTGTACACATACAAGTTTTCAACTCATTTGAGTAAATTCCAGGGAAAGTGACTGGCAGGTCATATGGTAAGAATATCTTTAATTTCGTAGAACTGCCAAATTATTTTCCAAAATGGTTGTATAATTTTATATTCTTACCAGCAATGACTAAGAATTCCTGTTGCTCTATATCCTTGCCAGCATTGGTGTAAGTGGTTTTGATTTTCACCATTCATGTAAGTATACAGTGGTATCTTATTGTTGTTTTAATTTTCAGTTCCCTAATTATGCTTTTTTTTTTTTTTTTTTGCAGCACTGGAGTTTGAACTCATGCTTGTGAGGTAGGCACTCTATCACTTAAGCCTCACCTCCGCCTTTTTTGCTCTGTTATTTTGGAGACAGCGTTTTGTGGGGCTGGCCTGGACTATGAGTCTCCTGTTTATGGTTCCTGCAGTGGCTAGGATGACAGGCATGTGTCACCACACTCAGCTTTTTCTTTTGAGAGGGAATCTTGTGAACTTTTTGCCTGGGCTGACTTAAGCCACACTTCTCCCAACCTCTGCCTCTTGAGTAGCTAGGATTACAGGAGTGAACCACCAGCACCTGGCATAATTTTTTTTGTGGTACTGGGTTTCATTCACCTCTTTTATTACTCTTTTTTCTGCCCTGTACCTTCCCCCATTTTTTTCTTTTTTCAAGTAGTTTTTAATGGGTTTCATTAGGCTATTTTCATACACAGATGCAGTATACTTTGATCATATCCCCATCACCCTCTCCTTTCCTTTTCTCCCTTCCACTGGTTTCCTCAACAGCCCTCCTTTTACATTCATGATATGTGTGGGTGTGCATTTAGGTCTAGATTTTGCATATGGGAGAAAACTTGTGGCATTTGTCATTCTGAGCCTGGCCTATTTCACTTAACATGATGATCTCCAGTTCCATTCATTTTCTTGCAAATGGCATAGTTTCATTCTTCTTTATGGCCGATTAATACTCAATTGTGTATACATACCACGTTTTCTTTATCCATTCATCAGTTGATGGGCACCTAGGGTAATTTCATAGTTAGCCACTGTGAATAGTGCCGCAATAAACATGTCTGTGCAGGTGTCTCTATTGTATGCTGACTTACATGCCTTTGGATATATGCCCAGGAATATAGAAGGATCGTATGGTAGTGCTATTTTTAGTGTTTTTGCAGAACCTCCATACTGATTTCCATAGTGGCTGTACTAATTTACATCCCCAACAGCAAATACTCATTCCTTTCTAACCCCTCCCTATTGGGAGCATCTGTTGTTTATTATTGATGATTGCCATTCTGACTGGGATGAGATGGAATCTCAGTGTAGGTTTGATTTTCAGTTCCTTTATTGCTAAGAATGTTGAACATTTCTTCATGAATTTGTTGGTCATTAATACCTCTTCTTTTGAGAACTCTCTGTTCAATTCAAGAATACAATTCATTGATATTAACTGTGGTCACCAGGTTGTCAGTCAATCTCCAGAATTTATTTCTTTTATCTAATGGAAATTTGGTATACTTTCACCCACACATCTCTGCAACCCCTCCATCACCCCCTGCCTCCTGCTGACTCCCATTCTCCTCTTTGCTTCACATATATAGATTATACAACATAAGTTAGATCACATGGTGTATGACTTTCTGGACCTGGCTTAGTTCATTTAACATAGTGTCCTTCAGCTTCATCCATGTTGTCGCCAATAAGAGAATTCCCTTCTTTTGTAAGGCTAAATAATATCCCATTGTGTATATATGCCACAGTCTTGTAATTCTTTCATCTGTGATGGATACTTGGGTTGATCCCCTACCTTGGCTAAGAGGAGGGATGCTGCAACAGCTCTGGCAATACTGATGTCTCTTGTACATACTGATTTTGTTTCTTCAGCTATGTACTGCATCATTTTAAAAGAGTTTTAAATAACTCTTTATAAAGAAAAAACTATCTCACATGAGCAATTTTTCACTGTGGATAGACTTAGGTAGAGAAAAGAGTAGGAAGAACTCAGTTGTTCAGTGTTCTCCAGACTTACCCCTTCCTCTAGCTCCTACCCTCCTCCAAGGTCTCAGCTATCATTCCAGCCAGTGAACAAAGCAAACACTCTCCAAAAAACTCAGTATAACAAAGGTGTGGAATTTGAGAGGATTTGAAGAGTTTCATTATCTATTTTTTTTTCTACTTGTCCATTCCCCTCTCATTTCCTTTCTAGAAGCATTTACATTAGTGCCTACTCTGAGACATGCATTGTAATAACTATTAAATAAGGCACAGTCCCAACCCCTAAGTTCAAAGGACAAAAACACACACGATGACAGTGCAGGTGGATAAGCTTTGATATAGGTTCTCCCCAACACCAGGTTCAACAGAGTACAGGGAGGGACATGTGTGCTCTAGTGGGGGTGCTTGGCAGAGGAGGAGGAAAAGGAGGAAGTAGTGAGATTTCTTCAGAAAGTTGACCCATGAGTTGATTCTAGAATTTTTTGGATTGGGGGTATATCCCAAGACAACATTTCAGGCAAGAAAGAGGGTGCTTTATTTGTGAACTCACCACTTATAACCAAACTATGAGCACTAGCACTATTGCACCTCTACCTTATGAGCATTTACTGGGGTTGTATTCATCAAGTCTCCACTCTGTCCCAACAACCCCAAATCTCAGAGGCTGACTCCCAGAAAACTTTATCCCTTTTTTTACCCCAGGGGTCTATACAGGAGCTAGCTAGTGTTTGACCAATGTCAGCTGGGTTGAGGGGGGCCTGGTTCCAGGTTAAAGGTCAGGTTTAAGTCTGTTCCATGTGTTTCATTCTAAGACCCATGATTACTTGGAACATATGATTTCCATGGTGATAAATGAAGCACGAGAGACCAAGCCAAAACCACAGAAACTTATTTCACATTTCTGCTTTCATCACATCCACAAATATTCCCCTGGCCCAAAGCAAGTCATAGAGACTAAGTTCAAAACCAAGGAGTACGTAATACACCTTTCTCCCTCAACTGAGAGTACTGCTGAATCACCATGTGGCAGAGAGAAGGCAGGGCTGTAATCTGTGACACTGAGGTTTCCTGAAATGAAGTCCTTCTAGCAGAATTCTGAATGAGGGGCAAAGAGAAGACTTTAATTCATCCCCAGAAGCAGGAGAGACATAAGTTACAAAAAAGGCTATAAAGAATGTAGAGGTAGATTTGATAGAGGGAAATCATCAATAATCTATCTGCAGTACCTTATTTGAATTCAAATAATGCTGGCTCAACATTCATATATGCTCTTATCCTTTTTGATCCAATAAATTCTTCATATTGATGTTGAGCCAAAAATTAAATCAGGGTAATTTATATCTTAGTCTCTTTTCATAGTACTTGAATACAAGTAAATGTGACTTTAGACATACAACTGTCACAAAATTACAAATGACAGTGTCTTGGCAGGAAGTTCTTCCTGGTTTTGATGTATTGGTACTGCCAGATTTGTGTAACATGCTGATGAAAATCTGTCAAAAAGCCTGGCACAGTATGAGAAGAAAAACAGTAGGAAGCATGGCCAAGGACCTGATATGATGGAGGGTGGTGGGGCTGTAGCAAATCCTCTCATTAGATCTACTGAGACCAAGCAGAGCTCTAGCTCAGTCTTTCCCAGGGGGCCCAGGGACAGGTCTCAGACCACTCCATGGAATGTTCCTACTATCAGTTACCCACCAATTCCGATGATGCTCAAAGCTCCTCTGAATCTGTTTGATCTGGGTCCATCTGAGCTCACCTCACCAAAGGGGGACAAATTCTGTCCCCTGTAATGGGAACATGCCTCAGCTAATATCACACAAGGTTCTGTCTTTTCTTTGTGTATCCCTACATGTTTGAGCTTTTTCCTTTTAGAACATGGGAGACTCTCTGCCTATTTTATAAACCTTTAAAAAATAATTCTTTGAGCCAAACAAGAGAGGATATTAATAAAGCCCCAGAAAGTTCAAGAAAAGTAAATCCAAGCCCAAGAATAACCAAAAGCATTTTCACCTCCATTCTGGCCAGTGTTTTGGGGGAAGGAGGCACCGGTTCATTCTCCACTTTGTTGTTAAAGAGAAAACTAGAAATAAATATCCTCTTCTGCAGTTTATTATATTTTTTAAATCAAGAATAGGTAAATCCTATGTTTTGCTCATGGTGGTGACATTCAAAATAGAGGTTTTTTTCTATATTTTGAAACGTAATTTATGTAAGAGATGATGAGGAGAGTGGTAGAACACATAGATACTATTCTGCAAGTTGTAAAACACTGACAGAGAAATAGCTGTTCCCACAGCACACAGCTCTTCTGAATCACAGGCATGACATTTAGTTGAAAGCAAGTCACTATTGCACAGGTACACTTCTACCTTGCAGAGCAGCCAGGAATAATGCCCCTTGGAAGTGTGCCAGAGCAAAAGAGAACCCAAGAATTCAAATTTGTTGAGAAAAAAAATCTTACATTTTAGAAAGAGTTTTTAAGAAGGAAATCTAAGCTTTCGTTTTATAAAAATCAACGTATTTATTACTTATGGTTGCTTCTGTGAATTTATTGGGCTTCTCATAAAATTTGAACCAAGTCAGAATGGTGAGCTTGAAGTTTAGGAGTCATAGCAAATCAAGAGGCATGACTTGGGGAGCTGACCACACAGAAATGACAGCTGGCCAAAAGAAATACAGATCACTTGGGAATCTCATAGATCTCCAAGAAAGCATGGGATATAGAGAAGAGAAGAAGACTAAAGTGAAAACCTTGGGAAATGCCCACTGTGTAGGCCGATAAAAATATATCCATGTACTAACCTGCGAATATATGAAATTACCTTATTTGAAAAAAGAGTCTTTGCCAATGGGATTAGGTTAAGGAGTTTGAGATGAGGGGATTATCCTGGATTATCCAGATGGTCCCTAAATATTATCACTAATGTCCTTATAAGAGAGAGATGAGATACAAACACAGAATAGAAGGTAATATCACCACAGAGACAGACATTGAGGTGACATGACCATAAAGCATGGACTCCCAAGGAATGCAGCCACAATGAGAAGCTGGTGGAGGAAGGGAACCTATTCTCTCCCAAGGCTTCTAGAAGAAATATGGCCCTGGTAACACTTCGATTTCAGATGTAAATCTGTACAATAATAAATTCACATTGTTTTAACTCACCAGGGGTTGTGATTATTTTTTATAGCACTTTAAGAAATGAATACCCCCACATTTGGGAACAAGAAAGGAAAAGAGTTTAGAGGTAAGAGGTAACAAAAAGCTTAAGTGTCATTGAAACCAATGCAAGAGTTTTAAAACAGAAGAGCAGAGGCATGAAATGTTAGAACCTGAGGAGTGAGAATGGAAATTGAGTGGAAGACATTGGCATGGTAGAAGGGAATTGTGGAAGCTAATTGATACAGGGCACCTACTGTATACTCGGCATTGCCCTGGTACTTTAGAGAAATTAATTCATTAATCTCAAAACAACCCTCTGAAGTATGACCTGTTTTACTCTCATTTTGTAGGTGTGAAAATTGAGGCAAAAGCCTATCAAACCATTTGCACTAGGTAACATAGATAGTAAATAGTGTGGCTAGGATTTGAACTCAGAAGGTCTGATTCCAGCACCCACATTTTAACATCTGTGTTGTACTAAAGGTGTGGGTTTCCCAAGGCTCTGACTTTGGATGCTTTATTTAGGTAAATGATATCTCTCAGAAGAAAAAGGCCGTTTTTGTAAAGATAACTTTAGATGCAAAGGAGGGAAGAGGAGAAGATTTATATCATCTTGGCCCCATCTTCTCAGCTGAGTTGAAAGAAGCTCTCTGTTGAAGTTGAGGGAAGCCCCAAGTGTCAAGCCTCAGTTGTCTCAAAAGCTGGTGAAGGTGTAATGAGACAGGAAGTACTAAATCAGAAATTGGTCACACAGTTAAGTGTGCTCAGTGTCCTTCTTTTCTTTTTCTTTTTTCTTGGTGGTACTGGGGATTGAATTCAGGGACTCATACTCACTAGGCAAGTGCTCTACCATTTGAGCCCAGTAGCAGTCCTTATGCTTTTTATTTTAATTTATATTTCAGATAGGATCTTGCACTTTTTCCTGGGCTGGCCTTGGACCATGATCCTCTTACCTTTCCTCAGGATTATAGGTATGCATCACCATGCCTAGTCCTCAGCATCATTGTCTTGAGTCTTTGCATCACATAGAGGGCAAAGTACAAAGGGAGAAGGGATGAAAGGGGTATTGTCATTTCACATATAATGTATGGAAAGTATTTAGTTCAGAGATGAGGAAGGAATCAGAAAAGTGCAAAATAGGATCTTTGCCAGCAAAGACTCTTGAACTAATGGGAGAAGTGGGCCATCCATGCATCAGCAGGTGGACACAAGTTCAGGGTGTTTTGTAGTAAAAGCTTATTGCAAGATTAAAGAGCAGAGTGTTGACTGGCATAGCCAGAAGAACAAGAAGGACTTCAAGGAGAATGAACACTGCCAGCTAGTTCTTACAAATGAAGATGTTTGATAAATAGTCAAGAACTAGGAGGAACTTTCATCTTGGATGGTGCCATGAATCAAAAGTATGGGTGGGGAATAGGGTTCTAGTGGAACTTAGGTCAAAGGAGTGTCAGCATTCTGTACCTTCCAGTCTCCATCTGAATAGATTTCTAAGTCTTCAGGACCACTGCAGATTTAAAACAATTCATCTCTATATCAGAATTTAATTTGCTATATTGCACAGCACGGTTAAAAAAAAAACAGGTTAAACAGTTAAAATTCCAGTGAATCTCTCTCTATATGACTTTGGACCAGTAACTTCTTGAAACTCAGTTTCCCCATCATAAAATGTCGATACCAATTCTTTTTCTGTTATGGTTGTGGTGAGGCATTAATGGGCTAATGATCAATATCTGTCTCTATGCTTGGCATTTAATAGATAAGCAATCAGCAATTTTTGTAAAGTAATTAAGACCAAATTGGACGGTGCAACTTATTGGCTCACATTTCATTTCTAAAGATATGACTTCTGAATCTTCATATATCTTGACATTTTCAAATGCCTGAAATATAGTTGCTATTTTGTATATTAGCTATTTATTTACAAGTCTCTCTCCCATGGTCTTGGGCCTTGTATGAAGAGTGCTCTTATGGGCCAGGCCCTTTATCTGTACCACTGAGGATTCTTAATTCTTAGAGACCTGAAAAGGATTTGCTCAGACATTCTAGGCTCTCCCCAAATTCTTGCGTAATATATCCATTTTCTCCTGATAATGCTCATGAATTATTTTTGGTTTTTAACATTTTATCTATAGTCCACATTTTTTTAAATGTAGGATTCAACAGTTTCTAGTACCTATAACATTTATTTCCACCATGTACTTTTTTTCTCATTTATGTTATTTTGTGCTTCTTTGAGGGGAGTTATATAAGAGCTATCAGTGTCACGCTGAGTCACAACCCAGTTCACTTCAGCACAATAATCTTCTGCAAAAGGGATAAAAAATGACTTTGGAGAAGGTCTATTTCATATTTGCAGACTGAAATGTCTCTTGCATTCCCTATGTCTGTCACCTACAAGTTTGTCTGGATTCTTCTCCAGTCTTGATGAGCCTACAGGCATTCAGTCTGCACCTCTGTGGATGTGTGGCACATGCAACAGTGTTGTGATCAGGGTGGAGTGAAGAACAACAGGTAGATGCTGAGGTACCAGACTAACTCACAGAGACATCTGGGAGTAGAAGACTCACACATGTCCAGGTATCTGGGCATCAGAACAGGGCATGCATTGCCAGGGAAAGCCTGCCAGGCTATCTCCAGCGTGGCCACCCAGCATGATAGTCCTATCCTGGGTAGACCTTCCAAGACTGAGGCTCAGGCTCACAGCATCATGGGATTAAAATCAGCCTTGGAAACAGACCCTTAGTAAATAATTCATGATGAGGTAGATGTATTGAAGCCCAGGACAGCAGTTTGGGAGTTCATACTGAAAACTTTGCCTCCTGGTTAATGGGAAGACACTATAGGAAGCTTGCTCTCTTCCTGTACTGGCAGCCAAAGTCCTAACCCGTAGGTTGTTGGGGCAGACATTGTCAGAATGAGAACAGTGAGTGATAAAGGAGAATGAAGTCATATATTGGGACTGTCTGGCTGTACAACTGGAATCCTTAAATTTTGAGACTGTTGCTTGGATGGGTATGCTCATATTTGCTTCCATTACTCTGTTTATTTTCATGCTTCCTTGGATGATAAAACCAAATTCTGATTTGAACTGTCCTTTTATTAAAGGATTAGATCATTAGAGCATACATGTTGGCCCAGGTCATCTTCCTCCTTTTCCTCCTGGGGATAATTTAAAGTGACTCTTCACACCTTCCCCATGGCCCATGATTGCTGATTTTGCAGTTTGCCTCTCTGTTGGCTTGTTACCACCCCCATTTCTGGCCTAAAGAACTGATAATCTATAAACTAATTGTTTTACCCTACCAGGCCTCAGTCTCCTCATCTATAAAAGGCCCTAGATTAATTAGCTAAACACTAAGGTAACTTATAAATCTCAATTTATACCTTTAAGCTTCAGCACATTCTTCTCTTAATAAAAAATTCTGTGATTTGGTAAAGCTTATTTTTCCCTTATTAGATTATATGATTCCTGACAAGTACAACTGGCTTATTGAGGTTGTAAGGCTAATATCTTTCTTTGGCTTGTGGATGCTGCCATCTCTGAGTTTGAATTCTAGCCCCAGCCTAGCAGAGATTCTGTGGACGGATCATGTCTCTTTCCATATTTCACTGGGGCTTCAAAATGATTTTATAATTCTGTTTCCATCAGCATTTACCATCAGGAATTCTACTGTAGTGAAGAACATTCTCTCATTATTTGTTTGTATACCTTGAAATATGGTTGGTAAAGGAAAGACAGAATAGATGCTTACTTCTTTCTCTATATTAATTTTCTGAGTAATGAATTGGCATATCTGCAGCCTCCAATGGTGAGTTTTTAAAAATATCTTTTGAACTGAGAATTTTTTGTACAGTTGTTATGCATCAGTGGATGTAATCTATATTTATGTAATTCATGTAAGACAACACAATCAATACTGCTTTTGATGAGCTTGACATGGTGTCTGGGATTTGCTTTAGATTACTCCAAGCACTGAAAATATAAATCAACAACAAAGAGAGTGGAGTAGATGAAACAAGATTGGAGAAGTTTTGACATTTGTTGATGAGTGATTATATTATTCTTGTCACTTTTAATATATCTAAAATTGCTTTGAATAATGTAGTTCTAAAATACATATAATTCTAAGGTATCTGAGTGTAAATCTGAGTTTGGTTGCCAACTCTGGCCTATTTATGAATCTCATAGAGAACATTGTTGAATTTTTATTGAAATTATAGATACTCCAGCAATAATTCCCATAGCCCCTGATAACTGCAGGCCAAATATATGCGTATTTTTCTAGGATTATGGAAAGAATTTTGACAAGAAGTTTAATATTTGAACTTACTGAATTCCTGTTCATCCATCTTGTCATGATAAATAAGGATGTCCATTTTGGAAGAAGCAATGTTCAGTAAATGAAGTCATTTGAAAAATGACAATTCTAGTTTGATTAGCATACTTCTAGAATTCGAAGCATAGTTGCTTATGTTCTCTGAAATTTCATGTCAGAACATAACTTGGTATTTTAATCATTCTGAATTGACGTCTTAGGTCTAATGGTGTTGTTCCTTATTTCAGGTTTAAGTTTATCTATTCATGGGGCTGAAAAGCGCTTGCAAATCCATCAACGGCGAAGTGTGGCAAGCCGCCCAGGGTCACGTCGTCGCCTGCCCGTGGTCAGGCATTCCTCACTTCCACCAGGCAGAAGGTCAATAAAAATGGAGGCATGTTCTTCTGGAATCACTAATGGAAAAACCAAAGTTTTCCACGCAGGTAAGAAATAGGGAAGTTCAATAGGGATGCATTTCAGCAGCAACCAGGCATAGCTTATATTACTTTTTTTTATTATATAATTATGCCATACCTCCAGTTAAGCTTACTTTTTTTAGAAGTCTTGTGTTTCCCTCCATCCAGTTAGTGATAAATGTCATTGAGACCAAAAAGAGGAGATTGGTGTATCAGAAGATTAAGGCTACATTCCGCCTACAGTGGTGGAATCTAGATGGAAATCTGAATAATAAATACTTGCTCAATTCAGAAAAACCTATTGTGCAATGAAACAAAGTAGAGATTTGGCCATTTTCCTGATAATTTGCTATACAATAGTTCAGGGAAAAATTCAAGCTAAAAATGCCCACTTTTAAGTCTGAGTTATCCTGATTGACTTGCCCACATTCTGAGGTCAGAGTTGAAGACTGGAGGCATTATATTGATTTAAAGTCTTCTGGGAAGCATTTGTGGTCTCTTAAAAATGTTAAAATGATTCTATGTTAAATCAGATAATTCTAACTGAAAGGTTTTATGTGCTTGTTTGGAAGAGAAGCTCATTTAAGTATTCATGAATGCATTAATTAAAAAAAATTTTATTGAGTTCTTCTGTATGGTAGGCATTGTTTTGGTTGAAGAGGAAACAATAATGACCAAGACAGTGTTCCTGTGAGGTGATGTTGTAGAAAGTCTGAATTTCAAGGCACTTCAGAAGCCATTTGAGTAACTCATCAATCTTGCTTCCTCTCCGTAATGTCCTCTTAGATGATCCAGCCCCTGTGGAAGTCAGGCTATCGCACTATTTTCTCTCTCTGAGCAGGTAATCTCCTTTCCTGACCCTTCCAAGAACCGCTCCCACCCCCCAGCTTCTGGGCATGAATTATTAGAAGGTCCTTATCTGTCTTCAAATGCATTACTATTGATTCCCATCCTTCTCTTTTACCTCCAACTTTCAAAATATGAGGGACCTCTCACTGTCCTTGACCAGGTCTTCACCTGTGTCTGTGAGCCTTGGACACCTGTCCTCTTTGGACCCTTGTTCAGGAGAATTTGTCTCCTTGCTTTCATCTATCTTTGCACTCTCTGTACCACTAGCTGTTTTCACTGAGTCCATGCCAAAGCCCAGACTTCTGTCATTCGGATCATCTTCACTGTGTCCTTTCCTCTTCTGCTGCTTTTCCCTGCTCTCCTCTAAGCCAAACTTTGGGAAAAATAGTCTACCTTTGTTTGTTCTACTCTCTCACTTCCCAGTCACTCCTCAGCCAATGCAGTCTAGTTTGTGGTCCCTTAGTGACCTCGCTTCATCACAGCATGTTAGATGTGTGACTTATTCTTCCGATGCTCTGACTAGGGCAGACCAAACACTTCTTCCTAAACACTGTTTCCCAGGTGTCCATGATAATCTGAGTTCTCCTCTTACTTCTCTCACAAGCAGTTTCTCAATCTCTACCATTTCTCTCTTCCTCCTGCTTCCTGTTCCAGCACATTCTTTATAACAAATTCAGAAAAATTCACTTCGTCCTTGATCATGGTATTCACCTTGCTTGTCCTACTGATGTTAAAGTCAAGTCTAGTCATCTTAGAATGGTAAAGATAAACACTTTCACGATATAGCCTCTACTCCTTCCACCCTTCTTTTTTTTTTCTCTCTCTCTCTTCTGCCTTAAACTGTATTAGTCTAGGGTATCAGTTAGGATTGAACCAGGAAAGTAGAAATGGCAGAAGATATATACTAGAGATTGATTTTAAGAACTTGACTTTCGTCATTGTGGAGGCTTCCTAGGAAAGGAAATCCACAGGGCTGGCTGCCTGGAAGAACAGGCTGTAGCTCTCACCCACAACTGAAGCTGTTGTCTACAGATAGATTGAATTTCTTCTTCTTTGGGGAAGCCAAAGTTTTTAAGTTTTTCATTGGATTAGATCAGTCCTACCTACATTATCTACAGGAATTTCTCTTCCTTAAAGTCAACTGACTATGGTCATTAATCACCACTACTAAACACATCCACAGCAACACTAGATTGGTGTCCATTGAATAATCAATGGACTGAGGACTATATATAGCCTAGCCAAGTTGTCACATCAAACAGACCATATTGATGCACTTTCAGTTTTGTAAATACATAATGCCATATCACATCTCCCAGTCTTTGCTCATGCTGTTTTTCCTAGGATGCCCTGGTTTTGCTCCATTATCTTTTAGTATTCGAAATTACCTCTCTGTCCTCTGAAGAGTCTTCAAGACCAGGGATTCTGGATTGTTTATCTTCACACTTCCAATAAATATTTGTAGGGTAAGACCAAACTGAATCTTCATTAGTTGTTTTTTAGACTATTACAATAGAATTCTAATTGCTCTACCTGCCTTTCTTTCAACAAGTACCTGAGATACACCAATGAACAAAGCGGGCAAAAGGTCCCTGCCCTCAGGAAGTTCAGATACTACCTAAGAGAGATAATAAGTCCACATAATAAATAGGTAAACTATACTATATATAATGTAATATATAAATCATATTATAGTTATAATTATTATATGTGATCATATAAAGCTATATATAACATAATAAATATGTAGTGTTTTGGAAGGGTCTAAGCATTATGATATTTTTTAAAAAGTAGAGGAATCAGGTGGCAAGAAGGAGCATGTTATAATTTTAGATAAGGTGGTCAGGATAGGCTATGTCATAGAGATGTTCTATCAAAGAGTAGAAGTTGCTGGGACAGGCATGTGAATGTTTGGATAACTTTATTCCAGCAGAGGGATAGCCAGTGGATAGGCCCTATGATAGGAATGAATTGGAAGGTTTGAAGAAAGCATAGAGGCCCATGAACCTAGAATGGATCGAACAATGGGAAAAATCGGCTGAATGAAATCATAGGGACCAGGTAGGCAGGGTCTTGCCTTATAGGTCATAGAAAGAACTTTAAGCCCCATGTGAATTGGGATCTCTTACAAGGTTTTGAGCCAAAGAATCCCATAATCTAACATATTTTGATAGAATCATTTTGAGATTTTTTTGTTTCCTTGAGAATTAACTATTGGGGGCAAGGTTAAAAGAAGGAAGGTTGGATAGAAATCCTCTAAAAATAAGCTAGAGATGGTGATAGCTCTGACTAAGAGTAGCTATGGTGAAAATTTGGATCCTAGATGTATTTTGAAGTTGAGTCAATAGAAATTTCTAGTGGGTTGGATGTGGAGTAAGAGAAAAAGAAGATCTGAAAATGCCTCCAAGGTTTTTGGCTGGAGTAAAGGGTGTAGTATCAACTAAGGCTACAGAGGAAGTAGATTTGTTGGTTTGGAGGGCAAAGGTGGGGCTGAATTCAGAATTTTGATTATGAATATGACAATAGTGAGAAATGGTGAGATCACGATGAGAGTAGGATAAACGTGTCTGGAGTTTGCGAGATTGGTCTGGGAGGGAGACTTAAAATTGACACTTGTTGTCTTATGCATTTATTTAAATCCACTGTATAAAAGCAGATGACCAAAGGAAGAAGTACATATCAGTATACTGTTGTATTTAGCCAAGCATACATCAAAAATATTGGGATGAAAAATTGCATCTATACTGAACATGTACAGAATTTTTTCTTGTCATTATTCCCCCAAATAATATAGTATAGTATATAACATTTACATTTTATTAGTTATTATAAGTAACATAAGAATGATTGTTTGTATATGAGTGATGTGGGTAGGTTATATGTAAAAATTATACCATTTTATAAAAGGTACTTGAGTATCCTGGAAATTTGAGATCTGTCAGTGTCCTGGAACCTATCTCCTGTGGATACTGAGAAATGACTGAGGTTGGAACAAGGTAGAATGTCAAGGCCAAGACATCGAACATTCCAATTCAGTAGTAAAATGTCACAGAGCACATAAACCACCAGCAAAGAAGGTCAAGAAAGAATGGCCAGGAATCATGGACAAAACCCAGAGTCTCCATGTCTTAAAAGTATAAAAAGCTTAATAAGAATAGGAGTTATTACCTAGGTTAAATGTTGAAAGTCAAGTAAGATGAGGATTAAGAATTGGTCATTGATTTTAGGAAAGTAGAAGTCAATGGCCATTGATTTTAGGAAAGTAGAAGTCAAAGGCAATTTTGATAAAAGCAATTTTGGTGAAGTGGTGGAAATGACACCCTGACTGAAGGGGGTATAAGAGAGAATCAGAGGATACAAATTAGATACTGTAAATATAGGCAACTTTTTTGGGGGTTAGTTTTGCTTTGACAGAGTAAAGAAATAGGGAAATAGCTGGAGAAGTGAGGCCAAGAGAAAGTTTCTTTTCAAAATAGCCTATCTCTAGCAGATAATTCATGATGTTCAAGAGAGGGGAGAATTTGTGCTGTGAGTGTGAGTGAGAGGATGAGGATTGTGCACATTGGAGTCATGGATAGAATCTGTGATGACAGATAACAGTTGAGAAGGCGGACTGTGTAGATTTTGGCAGGTGCGATGAAGGTCTAAGGTTCTTTTCCCATTGTGTCAGTTTTACCTTTAATGCTGGAAAAGAAGATTATCACTGAGAATAATGAGAATAGAGCCAAGAAAAGAGAGAGATAATGGTATGAATAGGGAAAATATGTTTGATGTTCCTAGCCATGAAATTAAAGTAGGACTAGTTACCATGATTGTGCATTTTCCTTTAATCTTGCTTAGCTATGAGTGACTGGGTAGAGTTAGCAGAAAGTTGGAATGTGATCGGGAATGTGGTTTTGCCAACGAGGTAGGGAAATAAAGAGAGGAGATAGAAAGGCATGAAAGAAAGTGATTATAGTGATTAATTATGTGATTTAAGCATGGTAAAGAGGGAAGAAGACATCCAAGGAGTGATGAATGGTGAAGAGTTGGTAGGATCGATTGGTTAGTGTTACCAGGGGTGGTCAGAGAATGGAATAAATAGCACTAATATTGTGAAGGAGGTGCTATTACAGTCTAGAGAGACTCTAGAACAGAGTATGAAATAACCGTCTTTAGTACCTGGTGGGTGAGATCATTGAAGGATTCCCAGGGGCTGAGAAACCAGAGTGTGTGAAAGATCATCTATATGTACAACTGGCCCTTTGTAAACATAGGTTCCATTTTGCACCTATAGAACAGCCAACAAAGGATCAAAACTATTTAGAAAGATATTATGTCTGTACTAAACATGTACAGACATTTTTGTTGTGTCTTTTTCCTAAACAATGCAAGATAATAACTCTATATCACTTACATTGTTTTAGGTGTTTTAAGTAGTATAGAGATAATTTGAAGTATAAAGGAGGGTACATGAAGATTATATACAAATACCATGTCCATTTTATATAAAGAATTTAAGCATTCACAGAATGTAGTATCAGTGAGGATTCCTATAACCAACCTCCCATGGACATGGAGGGGTGATTTGAAATTGAAATAGTCAAGAATTGAATAGTTTGTGGGAGAATGATAAGCAAGGCTAATCTAATTAAGAAATAAGGAAGTACAAGCTTAGAAGTAGGAGGTGAGTACACAGGTGAAGGACTGAAGATGATATAATATAATAAAAGAAGGGAAGAGAATAGCTTTAAGGTAGCTTTGAGGCTCAAGGAAAATATCTGCTCCTCCTCCTGATCCACAGGTGGTACCTGTGGGAGAAAAACAGAAGTATATGAAAGAGCCACAGGGAAGCAGTGGACTCTGGGAAAGTCCAGGTTTAAATTAGATCCAGATGTTGGAAGCAATCTAATAGAGACTAACTGGTGATAGAGAATTCTGGAAAGCCCAGTAGAAGGGTTTGGATGTTGTGTTGTCACTTTCAATGGTCCTCTCTAATATCCAGACCACCCCAAAGTCCTACTCAGATGACAGTTATTGTCAGCTGTCCTCTTAAAAGTCTTTGTCACCAGAACAAAGTGCTTCCATGGAAGCCTGGTTTTTCAAGTCCTCTACAATTTAACCTCTCTTTATTTTTCTCAACTTGCCTGTTTGATAATCTCATTTTCTACTTTATTCTGCTCTAACCATCATAGCTTTTCACAATGTCACAGGATTTTACTCTTTCATCTCTCTGCTATTTCTTAAGCTCTCTCATCTTGGAATGCTCCCTCACCCAATAAGTGTCTATCTTGAGCTTTCATTCCTCAAAATGTAACTTAAATTCCTTTTTCTCCAAGTGTACTTTCCAGATCTCATTAGTCAGAAATCATGTCCCATTCTTCCATAGAACTTGGAAGCCTTAACTGAGTCCACCCATTTTAGGGTTTCCTAGTTCTCCTAGAAGGCAGGAACTGCATTCAATTCATCTTTGTACCCTCAATCACTTCTAACCCTATGCATTGTTCAGAGTAAGTTTTTAATAAATAATTATTTATTTAAAATCTATTTCATCTACCCAATATAGGTTTGCATTCTGAAATTATATAGACCAAATTTAATTTTACTTTCAGGTGATCTATCAGCTGTTTAAAAATTCATCCTGAGCTTTATCCAACTAAACATTTCCTACTTTCTTCATTACTTCCTTGAATGACATGACATTCAGATTCTTTTCCGTTCTTCCTACTCTGCTTTTAGAAATGGTCTTATTTTATTACTGCTTCTTTGAAAATACAATGTCTGCAACTGAATAGAATATTCTGTTATAGTGAGACCCAGGCAGAGTATAGTCAGTCTGTCTTCTCCTTTAATTGCTGATACTAGGTTGCTGCCCTTACTTTGAAAAAACATCGCTACATCCCATCCATCATTTTATCATAGACTCTTAAAGCCCACATATGCTGCCTATTAATTGAAAATATAAAGAAAGCAAATCCTTTAGCACAGAATAATTTAAAAATTATGTTAAATAAGTTATAATTAGAAGCCCAATTTTTTTTAAACAAGTATATTTAAAATTCATGATATTCTGGAAAGATAGCATGTGACTTCAGCTCCATCCTCTTTATTTTTAGTGTACTTGTGCTAATGCATCATAGTTCTTGTGAGATTACAGAAGTGCTCTCAGACTGTGCTTATTTGTAGTGAGTCATAGATCTTAGAAACACATGGATATTTTAGTCATCTTGAGACCTATTAAGTCATCCATCTACTCTTAATGATCCCAGTTCCCAAAATTCTCACTTGGATGGTGGGTTAGTATGAAAAGAAAGAGCATGAGACTTACAGACCTTCCATGTCATCAGGCTGAACAATTTCCATTGCTTATCTCACCTTTGCATTTATAAACTTTTCTGAGTGCTTGCTGTGAACTAACAATATGCCCTCATCGGAGATGGAATGGTACAGAACTCTTATTATATGTGGACTATAGCGAGCTCACAGTCATGTTCAAGAGAATTGATCAGTCAGCGTTATTTGTTGTTAACAACAGAAATGAATTATTTAATCCAAGGAAGGAAGGAATTTAAATTTAAAGGACAGATGGAAAACCTGGAGAATTACCTTTGGAGAAAGAACAAAAAATCAAACATTGAACTGGCTGACTATCTAGAATTAATAAATTCTTACCAATTTTCCATCAGATGACTCAAGCTTTCAACATTTAGAGACAAATCTGTTGCCATTCTCTTTTCCCTTGGTTGGACAGAGAGTGCTGAACCAAAGGGTACACAGGAGACATCTTCCTTCATCCCTCATAATATGAGGGCAGAATCCCTTAATTTCTCCTCTCACCTGGGCTGCATGCATACAGTAAGGGAGAGGCACATCCTCAAAATGAGCAGAAATGATAGAAGAAAGAAACTGATGTGGAAAAATGCCTACTATGAGACCTGTATTTAACCTGCTATGATAGAAGTCAAAGTGTATCAAGGTCTGAAACAGAAATGGAAAGTTATGGGGGCATTCTGACCGGGAAACTTCAACAGGACAGAGTAGAGATGACCCATCCAGATGTAATAAAGAGCTGAATAATGTAGACGGGGTATTAGATTCATTATGAATGGAAGCTTTCCTGTTAGGTTTAAAGCCCAGATACATCACCTGACAGCTACACAGTCTTAGAAAAATTACTTAATCTCTCTGAGTTTTAGTTTTCTCATCAATAAAATAAGGATATTAATACCTATCTCACCATATTAGGGTTTTCAGATTAAATATAGGAATTCTAGCTAAATTTAAATTTCAGATAAACATATGTCCCAAATGTTGCACAAGGCACACTTATAATAAAAATGTTAAAATTTTAGATGGGCATTTTGTGTTTTTATATATTACATCTGGCAAGCTTTTATAGCATTTTATGGTGACTAAATAAATTAATTCATGTAAAATATTCAGCATGATGCTTGACACAGTCCAGGTGCTCAACAGTGAATGGCAGTGAACATTTTGCTTGTACAGCATCCTCATAAGCTAATTTCAGAAATTAAAGATAAGATTTCAGAAATCTAAACGTGCCCATGTCCCAGACCCATTCCTTGCTTAGTCACCACATTCTAGGGCAGCTTCATAGTTCACTTACACCTGAACCAGCTTAGATGGATTTTTATCATGCAGTACCAGCAAAGCAGCCATTTCTCTCTCATCCTGTGTTTGTACAGTTTCTTTTTCCTTCTGATTATTTCGGACATTTCTCTTGTGTATTGACTTCATTCTGATCTTATACTTTAGCCACTAATAATTAACTCTGTTTCCCTTTACAGGCCACTATGTAAAAGTATTAAATAGCACTAGGTTTGAGACTACAATTCCAGGCTCAAGAGCAGAGTGAACTAAAGCATTGATTTCAGTTGAATTTGAAACTAAAAGCTTGGTGGGTAGATCAGATTGGAGGCTTTCTGAAATACTTCTTCTACTGCTTTTTCTTTATCTGTTAGGCCCATGATATAGTCCGAGAGGTGTCATTAGTCACAGAAAATGTCCTCTGTTCTCTTTTGGAGTTTGTAATATGACATTTTGTTGATACATTTCACTACTTTTTCAAGTGATTTCTAACAAATGTCTTTTTATCTCACTTTTAAAACCTAAGTGGTCCTTTCCCCCTTTGTGCATGATTATTTTCCCTTATATTAATGTGGTGTTTAAATACTAGGACATATTTATTTCGTAGGAAAAAGTTTAAGGATTTTGTTGTTCCCAGTGAGTTGGAATGACTATAGTGCTGTCTGAATACATAAGCATCAAACGCACAGTTTGTCAGCAACAAAACTATAGCTGCAATTAAGCACTCCACCACGTTCTCTATCTCAAGAACCGTTACGCTATTTTTGTTCTTCTCATATAAGTCCATAGACTTACTCTATTATCCTTGTTTTATGGATGGAGAAACTAAGGTACAGAGAAGGGTAAAAAACCTTCCCCAGGTCTTATAGCCAGTCAGTGGCAGAGGCAAGATCGCCACTCCAGTGGCCAAATTCTGTCACTCAATGTACCACTACCTTCTTCTTTGAACTGCTGGGTAGCAACACTTATAGCAAAGTAGTATAACAAAACCTTGGGAAGTTTAAATTAGAAACCAGCAACAGTTCAAACCTGAGCATAAGAAACCCAACCTGAAGAAGGGACCAGTTAGATCCTATTGAGCACATGTGCAGTCACTTTCATGGGTTATTATTATTTCTTTCTGTATAAATGATGCTCCTCTTTGTAGTTTCTCTTTTTGTTGTATACGACACTAGACTTTTGATTTTTTTTAATTCTCCCTTTCTTTGGTTCTGATATTTTAAACTTTACTCCTAATTGCCTGAATTTCAAAGTTTACTTTCTGGAACCAGTGTCAAATTAGGGAACAAGCTCAGTAAATAGCTTTCAAGATACATTTTTATCTAGGAAAGAGAAAAATAAGAAAAAGGCCTGGTCAATCTTTAGAGTGATCATTATCATGAGACCACCACGTTACATGAAGATGATCTTCATTTATTCCCAAATACCTTCCACAAATATTTCTTTTACATTTCATTTAGTACTCACAGCAGTCTATAGAGTGGAATTGCCCTGATTTTGCTGTGGTTCAGAAAATGAAATTATTTGCCTACATGTACAAAACCAGTAGTTGATGGACCCCAACTAGTACCTACATTTTTAATTTCTTATGGGTTTTTTTGCTCCATTATGAGAACTTTTTTCTAGATGAGAATTAGTTGAGTGTGAAATTCTGATGTTTTTTCCTTTTCTTTTCTGAAAGCATCCATTTTATTTATATCTGTGGTGAAGTCTGTTTACTGAACCTAAGGAGGAGTTTAGCTACTCTCCTCGAACAGATCTGAAACTTGGATACAATCATCAATTTGTTTTCCTAGTTGGAATATGAGCTTTTGCTGTGGAGGGAGAGACTGTTTCCCACATTACTTTGAAATTGTATGGAAGAAAAACTCTCAGGGCTACTGAGAGGACTTCTTTATTTCTCATTGCATTGAAGCTGAAAGGGGTGCCTTTCAGAACAGTTAGTGCTATGGTTTAGTAATAACACTAATTACCTTTCATTTGAGTCTCTTCCTCTGTAAGTGGATTTTTTTTTTTGGATGTGTGATGTGAGTTTAGTAAATAGGGGGTATTAAGGAAAATAAGCTATTTTGGGCCTCAGTAAATGTGGGCTTCTTGCTATCATTTGCTGAGTAATAAAATTGTGTTTTCTAAAAATACATATCCTCTTCTTCCCTTACTTGCATTTTCTTGCTAATATACACATACTTTGATTTATATGATACATTTACAGAAAAATTTCTGAAGAATCTTTTCACAATCGTTTGAGAACATAAGGTGAATGAGGAAAAGACATGGAAAAGGCAGCCTACAAAGTACACCAATTAATTATTTCTGGAAATAATTAATTTCCAGAAAGGGTGGAATTTAAAACCACTTCTTCTACTTAAGGCTATTTCAAATGGTTTCATTTTTAAGAAGCTTGGAGAGATTTCAGTATTTAGCTCCAGATCATAAAAGTAGAATGAATAGATTTGGAATTTAAAAGCATCAGCTCTACCCTGGTAGGCAGCCAGTAAATAGTGAACGTCTTCTGTGTTTAATTCACTGAAAGCTGAGTAGCCGATACACAGGTGGGTAGAGCCCTGGCTTCTCTGAGGCTTATCATGCAGGGGCATAATCCCCTACTCTTGTCTAAAACTCTTCTGTATATCAACACTCGCTTCATGTGAAGAATAAACAACACAGTGCCAGGTATGGTGGCACATGCCTATAATCCCAGCTACTTGGGAGATGTAGGTAGGAGGACAGCAGACCAGTATGGCCTGGGAAAAAACATAAGACTCTATCTAAAAATAAACTAAAACAAAAATGGCTGGGGGCATGGTTCAAGTGGTAGATACTTGCCTAGAAAGCCTGAGGCCTGGAGCTCAAACTCCAGTACCCCACCTCCCCCAAAATAGTAAAGAGCATGTTAGTAGAGCTGAAAATCATACTTTCTGTTCGATAGCCCTCCAAATCCTGAGCTTCTCTTCTTCTCTTCCCCTCATCATATGTGACAAGAGTCCTTGTCATCATAGTAATAGATCCCAATATTCTGGAGGTTGGAAGACACTAAGGACCCTGACTGTAGGACTCAGAAGTCCTTTCTGCTGTTTGGAACTTTTAGTGCAGGGACCTTATTGTAACCAAGGAGATCACGGTGTTGCCAATCCTGGGAAGCATGGAAGCAATTTTGTTGAAGGTCAGTCATTATTGGCTGACACAGGAGAATTATTATTTTCATTTTAGACCTGAGAAACATCTTCCCTGCTGTTAGCCAAATGTAGTTCTCTAATCAGGACCCAATACAGTTGGGTTGTTAGGATCACTCAGAGTTATCATTTGAGGGCACGCTTTTGGCTGATAGTGACCAGTGTGGATGACTCCATCTATTGATTCCTACCATATAAGCAAAACTTCCTTCTGTAAAACAATGACCTTTTGACATCACTAGATTTAAACTTGCACAACACTAATGATGTACATGAACATAACTTGTCTGTCTCTTAGATAGTACTCGTGACATGCCCCCTATTGTGAGCACTTTTTATCTTAGAGATTTGGGTGAGCAATACAAATGAAGTTAAACAGGAGGATGGAAAGTTCTGTACACCAGTGGACTATTCCACATGCAAATCTAGGCTTTCTGATTTCAGATCTTCCAGGAGAATTTAATTCATTTCCTTTCTCTCTTGTTAAAAGTCTTTTCTTGAAGATTGAGGAAGATTATAGAAAGTGGAGAGATTTCCCATGCTCATGGATTGGTAGAATCAACATAGTAAAAAATGTCTATACTCCCAAAAGTAATCTACATGTTTAATGCAATTCCTATCAAAATTCCAATGACATTCATTAAAGAGATTGAAAAATCTACCATTAAATTTATATGGAAACACAAGAGGCCACAAATAGCCAAGGCAATACTCAGTCAAAAGAACAATGCAGGAGGTATCACGATACCTGACTTCAAACTATATTACAAAGCAATAACAATAAAAACAGCATGGTACTGGCACAAAAACAGACATGAAGACCAGTGGAACAGAATAGAGGACCCAGATATGAAGCCACACAACTATAACCAACTTGTCTTTATAAAGGTGCTAAAAATATACAATAGAGAAAAGACAGCCTCTTCAACCAAAACTGCTGGGAAAACTGGTTAGCAGTCTGCAAAAAACTGAAACTAGATCCATGTATATCACCCTATACCAATATTAACAAAAATGGATCAAGGATCTTAATATCAGACCACAAACTCTAAAATTGATATAGGAAAGAGTAGGAAATACTCTGGAATTAATAGGTATAGGTAGGGACTTTCTCAATGGAACCCCAGCAGCACAGCAACTAAGAGATAGCATAGATAAATGGGACCTCATAAAACTAAAAAGCTTCTGTTCATCAAAAGAAATGGTCTCTAAACTGAAGAGAACACCCACAGAGTAGGAGAAAATATTTGCCAGCTACACATCAGACAAAGGACTGATAACCAGAATATATAGGGAACTTAAAAAACTAAATTCTCCCAAAATTAATGAACCAATAAAGAAATGGGCAAGTGAACTAAACAGAACTTTCTCAAAAGAAGAAATTCAAATGGCCAAAAAACACATGAAAAAATGCTCATCATCTCTAGCAATAAAGGAAATGCAAATTAAAACCACACTAAGATTCCACCTCACCTCTGTTAGAATAGCCATCATTAGCAACACCACCAGCAACAGGTGATGGCGAGGATGCAGGGTAAAAGGAACCCTCTTACACTGTTGGTGGGAATGTAAACTAATACAACCACTCTGGGAAAAAATTTGGAGGCTACTCAAAAAGCTAAACATTGATCTACCATTTGATCCAGCAATACCACTCTTGGGGATATACCCAAAAGACTGTGACACAGGTTACTCCAGAGGCACCTGCACACCCATGTTTATTGTGGCACTATTCACAATAGCCAAGTTATGGAAACAGCCTAGATGCCCCACTACTGACAAATGGATTAAGAAAATGTGGTATCTATACACAATGGAATTTTATGCAGCCCTGAAGAAGAATGAAATGTTATCATTCGCTGGTAAATGGATGGAATTGGAGAACATCATTCTGAGTGAGGTTAGCCTGGACCAAAAGACCAAAAATCGTATGTTCTCCCGCATATGTGGACATTAGATCAAGTGCAAACACAACAATGGGATTGGACTTTGAGCACATGATAAAGTGAGAGCACATAAGGGAGATATGAGGATAGGTAAGACACCTAAAAAATTAGCTAGCATTTGTTGCCCTTAATGCAGAGAAACTAAAGCAGATACCTTAAAAGCAACTGAGGCCAATAGGAGGAGGGGACCAGGAACTAGAGAAAAGATTACATCAAGAAGAATTAACCTAGAAGGTAACACACATGCACAGGAAATCAATGTGAGTCAACTCCCTGTATAGCTATCCTTATCTCAACTAGCAAAAACCCTTGTTCCTTCCTATTATTGCTTATACTCTCTCTTCAACAAAATTAGAGATAAGGGCAAAATAGTTTCTTCCGGGTAGCAAGGGGGTGAGGGGGAGAAGGAGGGGGCAGGGGAGGTAAGGGAGGGGGTGGGGGAAGGGGGGAGAAATGACCCAAACATTGTATGCACATATGAATAAAATAAAAATTAAAAAAAAAGACAAGGAGAAAAAGAAAAAAAAAGTCTTTTCTTGAGCACAGGCTATTGCAGGAGAGTTCTTTCAAAATAGAATGCCCTCCTCCCCTCATTTCTTAATATACGTCTCCATCCTAACAGTGTCACAGAAGTTCTAAATTCACCTATAGGGAATTCCAAACAGAACTCCTAATTTAAAATATGGTGTTTTTGTAGCCTATTCATCCAAAAACGTTACATGTGAGGATTTATTTTAGATTTTTAGCTCATGCTTTGAAATATTGCTCTTATCTATTCTGTAAAAAATGCTGCCTTTCATGATTTGCATTAAACATACTTCTCAGGATGGAAGTTACCATTTTTATTTGTAGGATGTGAACAGAATTGCAGAGAGGTTCAGACCCAGCATCATTTATTATTTAGAAATGCCAGAAGATATCATTTGTCCCCTTTTGTCACTTTACGCACTTCCCATCTTTTGTGTTACATGGGGCAAGTAAGATTTGATTTGTCATACTTTCCTTTATTTCCATTTTAGTAAGAAATAAGTGTCTAGCCAGGCACCACTTGTTCATGCCTATCATCCCAAGCTACTCAGGAGGTGAGATTGGGAAGATTGCAGTTCCAGGCTAGCCTGGCAAAAAAGTTTGGAAGACCCCATCTCAATGGAAAAATGCTGGGTGTAGTTGCATGTGTCTGTCATCCCAGCTATTGCAGGAAGCATAAAAAATGAGGATTGTGGTCCAGGCTGGTCTGGAAAAGAAAAGTGAGACCTGTCACCAAAATAACCAGAGCAAAAAAAAAAAAAAGGGCTAGAGGTGTGGCCCAAGTTAGCAAGGATGAAGCCTTGAGTTCAAACCCCAGGGCCTCCAAAAAAAGGTAATTATTCTAAGTCCCAAGTTACAGGGGTTTTTTTTGTTTGTTTGTTCATTTGTTTTTAGCAGAATTGATTTTATCTAGAATATATACTCATTTTATAGAAAAGGAATATGTCATAGAAACCATCCTTTATCTAGTAAAATTGGCCAAATTATTTACATATACTGCCTCTAATTTTTATTAAAGCCTCCAACATTTTTCAGTCTGTCCATTCTACAAATGCAGATGATGAGGCTTACTGAGGTGCTTATTTAACGGCTCAAAGTCACATAAAAGTAGTCAAGTCCAATCAGGTCAGTGCCCAAATCTGCTTTTTATACTGCTTTGTATCTAAAATATAAGTCTGTCTGTATTGATTTAACAAGAAATGGAATTTTAAGTAATTTATTTAAAGTTATTAAGCTAAGGCACTCTAGCAGACTAAGACTAGTTACTTGGTAGGTAAGTGTACAGTAAATGGGAATGGTAGTAAGGTAAATAATTTTGTCATGAATTGCAGCAGAAAACAATAAGTAATACACAAAATTGACAAATTAAGAAGCAGGGGCAGCATCCAAAAGAAACTCTTATGGATGGTCATTCTGCCAGATGCTGTGGCTCATGTCTATAATTCCAGCTACTTGGAAGGTGGAGATTGGGAGGATCAGTGTTCAAGGCCTATAGGGTAAAAAGTTAGTAAGACTCTTATATCAACAAACAAGCCAGGTATAATGGTACATGCAGAAGGCATAGGTAGGAGGGTCATAGTCCTAGTCTGCTCTAGGCAAAAGCGAGATCTTATCTGAAAAATAACCTAAAAACATAAAGCAGTGAAGGAGTGGCTCAAGTGTTAGAGAACCGGCAAAACCTGCTTCCCTGTACCAAGAGTGAGTGACCATTCTGAGGGAAGGGAAGAGGACTGGGGCTGCAAAAGAAGTGGCTATTGATTTTCATTATGAGCCCCTTGATTTCTTGACATTTGATTTATTATTTGATAAAATTTAAAAAGACTATAGAAAAAAATGTATCATCTATTATATGCATTTCATAGCGTTCTATAGATGACCTAAGTTGTGGATTAGGAGGGAAAGCTGGAACACTTTCTTCGCCTGGATCCATTACTGTTACAAGTAATGTGAAATTGCAGTTAAAAATATTAACTAAGCCACTACTCTGGTCAGATTCTGTAGGAGAGAAAAGATGAACACAGCTTGCTCCCAGGCCACTGTGTGTTACAGTTTAGTGAGGGTGCTATAGAGCAAGGAGGGAAAAAATCTAAGAGGAGAAATAAGATCTCCGATTTTCTCTGTCTACTCCATATTGTGCTACAAACTTTACCTTATTTTTTATGGAAAACATATATCACAGAAAAGATAAAATGTAAATAGCTATGTGGGCTCAGTAGATGGAAAAATTGCATTTACTTTTCAAGACCAAGAAATACTTCCTGAAGCAGAAAATTTGGGGTGGGCATTGAAGTAGAAAGAGACTTCTACAGACAGAAGTGAGATGACAGAGGCATCACTTATTTGCTAATGGAAAAGCTTGTATTTGGAGCTCAGTTTTTTGGGTTTTTTTGTTATTATTATTATTATTTTTTTGCTCCTGTTGTATGTGAGAACTCAGCTAAAAGCTAAGCTAGATTCAAATCCGAAATGGAATTTTAAACTATTATTTACTCGGCTGATGAGCCTTTATTAAATGCAAATGCCATTGCCAAGTTACTTTTATTGGAACTCTTTTCATCTTCACTCATACTGCAGCACCACGATGAAGAGTTACTCATAACCATGTCTGTCCATCAAGTGTGAGGAAAGCGAAAGCCAAATGTGGAGATCACATGGAATTCAGAGCAATTTTTTAAAGTTGTTCCATGTGTTTTCACATCTTTGATGACCCGTTTCAGCTCCCCTCTTAAATGTAACTACTTTGTTTAGTTCCCTTGGTATTGCATTTAGTTGCATGCTAGTTAATGAGGCCCACCCTTCAGTTGGAAGTCATTTCATCTTCACCATCTTCCTGAGTGCTTCACGACTTGTGTTTTGACCCAAAGATAGAGGATTGTGAACTGTGGCTGTCCCTGGCCAAAAAAAGTCAAGATCCTATCTAAAAATAGCTGAGGCACAAAAGGGCTAGGGGTGAAAATGCCTGCCCAGCAAGTGCAATGTCCTGAATTCAAACCCCTGTTCTGTTGAAAAAATTTTTCTTTAAAGGGCCAAAGTGTGATGGCTCATGCCTCTAAATCCACCTACTTGGGAGGCAGAGATAGGAGTTTCGTAGTTCAAGGCCAATGAGGCAAAAGAGTTAGCAAGATTCTATCTCAAAGAACAAGCCAGGCAGGGTGACACACATCTTTAATTCCAGCTATGCAAGAGGCAGAGGTAGGAGGATCACAGTCTGAGTCCAGCCCTGGAAAAAAGTGTGAGGCCTATCTAAAAAACAGCTAAGGCTAAAAGGTCTGGGGAGTACCTCAAGTGGTAGAGCACTTGCCTACTGAGTGCAAGGCCCTGAGTTTAAACCCCAATGATATTAACACGTATTTCACATTTACAGATGGGAGAAAATTTACAAATAGATACAAAAGTTATCTACTGGCTGCAAAATTATGAAATTTTATTTTATTCTTTGTCTTTTCTGTTTTTTACAATAAACATAAAACTTTTTTTTACATTTAAAGGCATTTAAAAAATTCAGACTAGCACAGTGATGGATAACAATTATTTAGAGTTTGGAATTCAAGACTAAAAACAAAGACCACAGATATTAAGACATAGACATTGAATATCCAACTCAACATAAAAAGATGTTCTAAATTAATGCCCTTGATCTAATGTCCACATATGAGGGAGAACATATGATTTTTGGTCTTTTGGGCCAGGCTAACCTCACTCAGAATGATGTTCTCCAATTCCATCCATTTACCAGCGAAAGACAACATTTCATTCTTCTTCATGGCTGCATAAAATTCCATTGTGTATAGATACCACATTTTCTTAATCCATTCGTCAGTGCTGGGACATCTTGGCTGTTTCCATAACTTGGCTATTGTGAATAGTGCTGCACATAGCTTGGCTATTGTGAATAGTGCCGCAATAAACATGGGTGTGCAGGTGCCTCTGGAGTAACCTGTGTCACAGTTTGTTGGGTCCCACATGTCTTTATTGTTCTTATTGCTTATTACTCAGTTTCTCTTTTTTCCCCGGGTGGAGGCCAGTCTGTCCAGGGGGCTATGCTGCTCTGGCCCAGGGTTGTCTGTGGGAGTACTGCAGTACTGCTAAGCTCACCTTGTGTGCGTCTTCCTAAGCCGTCTGGGCCCGGGGGACTGGCGGCCCGGGGGCCCTCCTAACGCCACTGTTGTTTAATCAATATTTTGTGGGGAAAAACATGGCATATGTTTTATTTTATTTATTTTATTTAAAAAAAATTTTTTTAGGGTATATTTGTTGTTTGGGGGGATTCATTGTAACAATTCCAAATAGGCTTGTATTGTACATTGGTCTCTACCCCACAACTCTCCCCCTGCCCCAATTAAAGTAATTGCAAGAGGTTTCTCTGTTTTATTTCATATGAAGTCCATCAGCCACATTCCCTCACCTTATCTCCTTCATTCACCCCTCCATAAGTCCCCCCGCACTGTACCTGGTAATAGTAGTAACTTCCATGTATTAAATGCTGACTCTGTGTCAGCTGAGAGCTCTATGTGCATTATTTCATATAGTCTTCATGGCTACTCTGTGAGGCTATAATTACTGCCCCTATTTTGGAGATGAGGAAACTGAGACTTAGAGAGATTCAAGGTTACCTAAGAAGAAGTTGCATGCTGGTTTCTCTGATGCCAGAGTCTGACCTCTGGCTTTCCTGGTGGCTCACCTGTGTTCGCTTCATGAGTACAACACCGCCTCATCTGTCCATCCAACCTACACTGGTGAGGGTCTACTCTGAGAGTGCGGGTTACAGCATGCAAGGCCCTGCCCTCCTGAGGCTCATCTTCTGCCATGGGGTATTGCTGGTGGGCACTTCTGTCCTGGAACTCACATGTGTACGGCAGTGGCTGTGTCTCATTCTTAAGTTTAGTAATGTAACTGAAATTTTATGTAAGACTAAGTATCCTTATTGAAGCTTATGAAAAGGAAACTAGGGCATGCCCTTCTTACTTGCTAGACTCCATTTAATTTAGCACTGATTTTTAGCATTTGCAGACTCCTCAAATTGGACATGTCCTTGCTCATTAAGAAGCATTTTGAAAGTGTATTATTGTTAATGATCAAGCTACTTTTTGGTATGTTGTTTTCTTTGACTTCTTTAAGTGTTCTGTAGGTGTGGAGAGAAGCATAAAACCCTGTCTTTACAACATGCCAAAAATATCACAGAAACCTAGTTCAAGACACTGCAACATTTTAGAGAATAGATAAAAAGATATTGTTATAATTGAGAAATAAATGATGCAGCAAGGAAGTTCAGTTGTGAGGGGGAAATATTTATACCTTGTTTTCTGTGATATCAAGAACATTAAATCCTTCCATAAGAATGAATTTTTATAATGTTGAAGAAAGATGTATCATAGGTATCATAAAGTATTTGTTTTGAATGTCATTCTTTATCTGTGGAAGCTGAAAATAATTTTAAATGTCCTTGAGTGGAAGCTAACGTTCTATTTTTCAGCTAGGAAGATATTAGTAAATACTAAGAAGTATATTCCATTGTAATTAAATACTTGGCTTATTTTTCATTGGAAATACAAGTGAACATCCTGATCCAATAAGAAGCAAATGGACTGTGTATCTTCCTCCTTTTTTTTTTTTCCTCTGTTGAAGTCATTTGTCCAAGAGGGAGGATCATTGTCAAGCCAACTGCTGATCATTTTGCATTTTGACCTAGCTTCTGGGGAGCCTAGTGATGGGCTCTGATAATTAGTACAAACTCCATGAATATCTTTCATTTCTCTAGAAGGAGGTGTGGATTTGCAAGGCTACCAGCTGGATATGCAAATACTACCCGACGGCCCAAAGAGTGATGTCGACTTTTCAGAGATTCTTAATGCAATACAAGAAAGTAAGTTTTACTCAAATTTAAATTCACAGGAAGAGAAACCATTGTAATGCCTGGGAGGGGGAAGTCAAACTAGAAATGTTAGATGCCCAGCTAATAATAAAACAATGTCTAAAGAGAATAAAACAATGTCTTAAAAGAGATACTATGAAAAATAATTTTGAGACCAGAAGAAACAGTGAAATGCGGGATTAATTTGTGGAACTGAACCACATAATTTTAGGGTCTTTATAGACTTCTGTATGTTTAGTGTGTAATAATATTTAGTAGACCTTCAAGTATTGCAATTTTTTAGGTTCCTTGATTAATCAAAGGAAAGTATTTATGGAGCCCAAATACTAGTCCTCTGCTCAAATGTAAGAAGTAAGAGTTGAGTGTTGATGCAATGCACTGAAATCAGGAGATTAGTCTCTGAAACAAGGGTCTGGAGTCAGTGATCATCATGGGCTGTGTCCCAGAAGTGAACCCCACATTTCTGAGCATTTTGATTAATCCAAGTTAGCTCTTCTTTAGACTGTTTTACTAGTGTTTGGTCATTTTCACTCAAAACTTTATCATAATAACACAGTTACCCAAGTCACAGATCTAGTGCTGAGGCAGTTATAACCACACATGCTTCATTCTTAGAACTCTAATTCTAGATGGCTGTGCTCTTCATATAAGTAATATTATAGAATGTGAACTGAACAGCTCAGGCATGAAGAGCATTGCACAAAGTGCTGCTGAATATTTCTACTTTTAGTCCTGGGACATTACACTTTATACTAATTATTTGTGTGTGTGTGTGGTGCTGGAGATTGAACCTAGGGCTTTGCACATGCTAGGCAAGCACTTTACCACTAAGTTGGCATCCTCATCCCTGTACAAATTTTCTTATGAATAATTTTCATCATTTTATGGTCACTTATCATTATACTGTTTTCCTGACTTGATGTTATCTCCACTTCATACATGAGATTACTGAGCGTGAGAAAAATTAAGTAACAAAGTAATTAGATAATTTAGACACATGGAAGTGAACAATCCTGAAACTGAAGACGGGGCTACTTTTGAAAGATATATGTAAATGTGAAATATGTGTTAATATCATTGGGGTTTAAACTCAGGGCCTTGCACTCAGTAGGCAAGTGCTCTACCACTTGAGGTACTCCCCAGACCTTTTAGCCTTAGCTGTTTTTTAGATAGGCCTCACACTTTTTTCCAGGGCTGGACTCAGACTGTGATCCTCCTACCTCTGCCTCTTGCATAGCTGGAATTAAAGATGTGTGTCACCCTGCCTGGCTTGTTCTTTGAGATAGAATCTTGCTAACTCTTTTGCCTCATTGGCCTTGAACTACGAAACTCCTATCTCTGCCTCCCAAGTAGGTGGATTTATAGGCATGAGCCATCACACTTTGGCCCTTTAAAGAAAAATTTTTTCAACAGAACAGGGGTTTGAATTCAGGACATTGCACTTGCTGGGCAGGCATTTTCACCCCTAGCCCTTTTGTGCCTCAGCTATTTTTAGATAGGATCTTGACTTTTTTTGGCCAGGGACAGCCACAGTTCACAATCCTCCTATCTATGATTCCCATGTAGCTTGGATTACAAGTGTGTGCCACCATATCTGGCCTTGAAAGAAATATTTTTAATAAAGAATATATGAGGACCAGCTATTTGTCCTGCTGGGCAATGCTTCATATTAGTTAATGAATAAGAGAGAAAATTTCCCCTGGAGAATAAAAACCACATTAATAGACATTAGTCAGAAAATAAGTTTTCACAGAAAGTTATAAAATTATATAATTATTTCATTTGATATGAAAGGTGATATATTGTACAGTACTCAAAGAATTTCAAAGTATTTTAATAAATGATAAAAGTTGTCACTCCACATGTGCTGGAGATGAACTTAATAAATGGTCTAAATGAACTTATACCAAAATGGTATGTTTGTAAGGGACTATTTTTACAGTTATTTTAGTGGCAGTTCTTAAGGACATGTTTGTATATTATGTTAACTGTTCTATAGTTTAGAATACTGACCTTTGTATGAACAGGGAGAGGAATATAAATTTATGAGTACTCTGCATTTAAATTTCTAAATAAAAAAGGAAATCTTACTTCATTTTAAAATACAAATCAAGATTTTATAGATATACACATTTTATAGTATTTTAACTGAACAGGTAGAAGAATATAAATTTATGGGTACTTTATATTTGAATTTTGAAATAAGAAAATGGAAATTTTACCTCACTTTAAAATGTAAATAAAGATCTTATAGATATACACATTTTATAGTACTTCAGAACTCTTCTACTTATAATCTCTTGTTTAAAAAAAAAGTCCTATGCTAAGGAGATTGGGAAACTGTCCACACAGCCTGGGTCATTTCTGGAAGAAAGACTTGGGTCATTTATCTACCTTAGTCTTTACCTAGGATTCAAACATGAGTCATATATCTAGGCAGTTCACTGTAATTTCTAAATATAGTAATACATAGCTTGTTCTTTAAGGAACTATATATTTGATGATTGTTTCTAGAAGGTTTTGAGAGACCAATAAGTAATGATGTTAACAATATAGAATTCTGAGTATCAGTGTAACTCCTCCCCTGAAAGCAAACATTTTTACTGAGATTAGCAAAGTGATGAAAAGACTTCATTTTTCCTTAGAATTTTGTGCCATACATGAGTGAGTGAGTGAGTGAGTGTGTGTGGGGGGGGGGGGGAGAGAGAGAAAGAGAGATAATATATCCTTATTAATACTAGATGCTCCGTTTTCATTTTGAAGATAGAAAACCAAGAATAGTTTCCAAGTTGTACGGTTATTATGTGACAGAATTAACACTTAATTGTTTATCAACTCTTGCTCTGTTAAATACAAAAACAAATAAAAATGAGTATAAAAGGCAAATTATTGGGGTTTTAAATATTTTATCCTAAAAATTTCACATTTTGACATGAGTTTTTCTATCATGCTTCTACATTGCAAAATACATTTATATTATTTTTTCCTAGTGTACACATACCCTAAGTATAGCCTCATCTGTGCAAAAGATGTCTCGGAGTGACTGGCCATACTCAAGGTGTTTTCTGACTCTCCTTATTAGATGTATGCCTTATGAGAAAGAAAAAATATTTCAGCCATGCATCCATCTCCCCCTCCACCTGTCAGGCACCAGGTCCTATGAGTGGCATTCTTACCCTGGAAGACAGAGTTGTGTTATATTCCATCAGGCTCTAAGAAGGAAAGAAAGCAAGAGATTGTTTCAACTTGAGAACATGGAGTTGGAAGGACCATCAGACTATTGTGGTCCTGTGAGCTGATCGCCTTGCTCATGTGTCTGCGTAATCATCGGCTGTTCCTGCATTGGTGGTGGTTGTGCTCCTGTGGCTGAGGTCATGGAGCCACAGTGACATCCAATGAGTCATCTTGAATCCATACCTTGACTTCCAATTTTATTTTTAACCTGTGTGGTTAAGTCCTTTCCGAGGGGAAGATGGCCAGGGGCAGACAAATAGTGAGCACACGATCTTTGCCTGCAACGCTGTGGATGCCTTTTTCCTGTGTTATTTTATTTAGTCTTAAATTCTCTTTGCTTTATTTTTCACATCTGTGAAAGGGAAGTAGTTACAGTAAATCTACAAAAAGTCTCAGCAGAGTGCCCGGTGTGTGGTAAGCACTGTGTAGGTGTTGGCTGCCACTTTGCCTTTATTGCTCAGAATATTCCTTTCTGAAAAATGGTATTATGCCCATTTCAAAGGCAAAGAAGTTAAAGCATGAGTAAGTGAAATAACCCAATCCAGTAGCTAGTAAGTGGGCTGGCATTTGAACTCAGACAAATCTGAATCCAAAGCTTGGTTTTTTCCAAAGGGGAAATCATAGTCTGAAGTCTCTGAGGACCTTTAATGCAGAACACCCTTGTTTCATGTCAAAAACTAGCCAAGGCTAACAAGCAAAGCTTGAATGAAGAGCATAATTCATCATGACCTGTTGTCCCCAGGGTTATAAGAAGTGACATCTTCATCTGCCTTGTAACAGGAGTGACCAAGGTGCCCACCTTTTTTTTTTTTTTTTTTAGAGTGAAGTAGTAGCAAGAGAAGCTCTCTATAGAGTGAGTGCTGCCCTGATAACAAGGTGATGACCTTGGTCCCATTTCAGAGTGTACTGGGGAGAACACATGCATAGTCTGTGCTTTGAACTTCACCATTCCTGACCCAGGAAAGAGCAATGGCATTATTTTTAATAGTCATACATTTTTAAAAGGCTCTCATGACTGCTTGTTTTTGTTTGCAAAGACATATTTTGAATCTCAAAGTGACTTTCCCTGGCAGAGTAGAAGTGCCTACTGTCAGGTCTATAATGATGAGAACCCCAGATTTTCTTTAGGGAGATAGAACCATTCAGTGTTTACCAGAAACCCCTCAGAGAAGCTTCTCAGCTTTTTTTTTTTTTTTGAGGGGGGTATATTCTGTTTATTTCCCCAAAATATGTTTTCAACATATAATGTTAGCATGTAGAAAAAACAGAAACTGAGCTCTGTGATATAGGTGGATTATGAGGAGGTCTTTGCCCACTGAGTTTCCTCTTTGTCCTTGCATGGCCTTTAGAGCTCCTCAAAAGAAGCCTAGAGTTCCAGGGAGCACACTTTGAAAGTGGCTGTCCTTATTGGAAAGGAATAAAGTCAGCTCAAGAAGCATTTATGTCCTTTCCAATTACTTTATTTATTTTGAATTCTTTAAATTAGATCTCCCTTTATTTCTTATTGATACACCAGGCAGTCTGTGCCTTAGGGAAGCTGTCAGATATATCTGAAGAGTAATGAACATCCAGTGAGTCCTGGGCTTGCTAGTGTCATATAACTGCTAAATAGTGTTTAGCTCTTAAAACCCCAGCCAAGTGTACTCAAAGCTATGCTGTGTCTGTGTATTTCTCTGAATTTTTAAAAACATTTAATTTGATCCATTTGTTAACTTTTGAAAAGTGTCAGACCTTTTGGGCTCCAGATGTAAAGTCTAGCTTTCTTCAGATAAATGTTAAAACAGTGACAAGATAATTGCTTGGTGGTGAAATGACTTTCTGTTCTTGAAAGCCAAACACAGTTTAAGAACAGTAAAATGCTTCCCACAAAAATAAGAAGCCCACTTGAAATAGCATAGAGCCAAGAGTGAGAACCAGGTTTCTAGCTGGGTGGCTGTGCATAGCATTTATGATCCTGCTCCTTTTTCATGATACCTACCTCATGGGTTGCTTGGAAGATGTAATGAGAAAATAGACCTGTCAATCCTGAACACATAGTAGCCATGTTAAACTGCAATCTCTGGTCTTTGTCATGTTTTCCCCTTCCTTTCTGTTTAATTTCTGATTCTAAGAAAGGAAAAAGAACTGTTAAGGCAATCTCACTAAGTTTATTAGAATAAGAAAAAATAGCAATCAATATAATCTTATGATTAGCTATCATTTCTTTTAATATGGACATTGGGCATCTTCTGTTTGCTAGCTCTGTGTCAGTTAGCCCTTCACCTGAATGATAACTGAGCCTAGACATAGAGATGGACTTTCTAAACACCAATATGTGTAGAAGTTGAGACAATCTTTTTGTTCTCTTATTGTGAATTATTCCTGAAGGTGTCCTTATATATGTTTTCTAATGACACTTTGAGGTCAATATGCAGTGCTTTCAGAGTTCTTAGTTTTGGATGTAATAATTTGGAACTTAGAACAAAAACAGTAGAATGAGCTGGCACTCTGGAGAACAAATGTAGATGCTGGATTACATGGTAATCCAGTGATCTAGGATTTCACCTTATTTTGTCTGCATCAGAAAGTGCTGAGATTAAAGTCCTCCTGTACTGTAACATCAAGGTAGGGTCATTCTGATGCATTTAGAAAATAGAAGAGAATAAAAGAAAAGAACAGTGAGTCAAACTGATATTTTTGGTTTATTTCCTACTCTCTTTTAGACTATTTCTGAAATACATTTATTGTTTATTTTTTCATTGCCTTTTAGCACTGACTCTCCAGTGTTATCTTCATGCCTGGAAATGTGAGGGCTTCTTATTCATTCTTCTTCATGCTTGTATCTCCAGTTCCTAATACTAAATGTTGGCTTAATGGACAAATAGCAGAAAATAATTCATAATTAGTTAATCTGTTTATTAACGTCCTTGCAATGCACTTGTAATCTCTTTTCCCTACAGAATTAACAATTAATATCTCAAGTAATTTTCAGTAGAGGAAGAGTTAAAATAATTGCAAGTATTTGATAAATAGTTTTAATACCACCAATGTAAATTCACCTTCTCATCCATAAAGATTATCAGGATCTGTCTGTCTCCTGGCCCTCTGATTTCTCTGCTTTGCCCCATCTTGGGCCATTCCAGGCAACCCTTGGAAATTTTTTCTGTGCTGACTTGATGTTTTACCCAGACCCTCTAGCTGGTGTTTCATCTCCCTGACAATTTGAGGTTCTTGACTCTTGTTCAGTTGTATTTGAGAGACCCTGCTGCTGTTCCGTACCAAGTCTTTTTTACCCCAAGTTCCTAATTTTTTGCAATAGGGAATCATTTAGGTATCTCCCTTGCCTCCACAAGGGGATGGTATGCACTACCCCCAACCCACCTTTGCTGCCCAGTAGTGTTCATGCAGCCCTTCCAGACTCTGAATGCAATGCAGATGCCTTGCTTGGATTGCATAGAATTTTTGCATTCTGTCTCCCTTTTGTTATTCTTAATTGATTCCTCAGAGCATTGGCACTCTTTCTCTTTTAATGAGCCTCATAGTAGAATTCTATTTGAGAAGAAAAGTATAAGGGAGGTGATGGAATCCATTATCAAGTGACCTTGTATGAATACAAAGCACACAGTCTCAAGGAGAGAGAGGCCTTGCTCCCACCGATTGAATAGTGACTTCTGTGAGGGCAGAGGCCGTGCCTGTCATGTCCACTACATTAACCACAGTTCCTAGCTCTGCACGGTATCTGGACACAGTAGGCACTCAACATACTAGTTGAATAAATAGATTTTTAAAAATTGGTTAACTTTGGAACCTGCAGACTAATTTTCTCCTTAAGAAAATAGTGTAAATTTGCATCAGAGAATGTTGCACCTTGTAGTTAAAGCTGAAGATATCCGAAATAGTGATGAAATATTGATGAAGGGCCCATGCTTCTATGCATGTGGAGAGTTTATATGGTCTACAGAGTTCTTGCTGACCTTATGTTTAGCTGCACTTTCTCTGACAGTTCAGGATTTTAACTTCTCCTGAAGCCCGTGAGAGGCTGGCAGGTGGTGTAAGAATGCCTTCATGTCCCTTAGTCCCTAAAAGACAAATTGCTTTTAGGGACTAATTTCCCTGACTACTCAGGTGGCAGCAGCCCCATAATGACTTCCAGACAGTAATTGTCACAGGCAGTAGTTCTGATAGGGAAGGAGAATGGCTTCTCTTTTTTCCCCATTAGCTCCTCCTTCTAGAATCAAATATTTGGGCTCTTAATATCTACTAGGATTTCTCAACCTTAACACCACAGTAGTTCCCCATTATCCACAGGGGATACATTCTAAGATCCCCAGTGAATCCTAAAACTGAAGATAGTATCAAGTCCTATATACCATGCTGATAACTGAGATGGCTACTTAGAGGCTATATGTAGCATATAGACAGTGGATTCACTGCACAAAAGGATGAGTGACCTCCAAGGGACGATGAAGAGGGATGGTGTATTTTCATCATGCTACTCAGAACAGTGAGCATATAAAACTTATGAGTTGTTTATTTCTGGAATTTTCCATTTAATATTTTTGAACCAGGGTCAACTGCAGATAATTTAAACTGCAGAAAACAAAACTGAATAAAAGAGGATTACTGTATTGACATTTCTGGCTGAATAACTCTTTGTTGTAGGAGCTATTCTGTAGGATGTCTAGTAGTGTCCCTGGCCTCCACTCACTAAATATCACTAGCATTTCCCTCCCCTTTCCCATGTAATGACAATAAAAAATGTCTCCAAACTATACCCCTTATTGTCTAGAAGACAAAATCAGTTCTAGTTGAGAACCATAGACTTAGAAGGCTTTGTTGAGTTGACTGTACCTACACTAGCAAGTAATACTGACAGATAACCTGTTAATTTCCTATTCTTGGCAAAAGCATGATGAATATATGGATGGATAGATGAATATATATCCAACAGTTTCTTTTTAGGGCCAGCCATCTAGATATGGATCTCAGGGCCTTCTTGAGGGCTTGTTTGGAGGTTCTAGCAGGGAGCGCAACTACTCATATACTCTTGACTGAAGAACGGGCCTTCTCTATGGGAATGAACATCCTTTTGGTCCAAGAGTGCAACTTTGGAAGAGATGCATGTGGAGAGGCCTTGCCAACCAGATCAGCCAAATCAACACTGGTGATCAATGGGGTAACAGATGTCACAGCCAGATCACCCTCACATCCCTCAGTGCTTCTTTAACTTCTATTATTATCTCACACTCCATCCCAGTCTATTGCTTACAACAACCACTACAACTTGTAAATGCTTCTTCTGCCTTCTTCTCATACTGATAAGGATAAAATGCAAACTTAAAAAGCCTGAGAGTCCAGAATTGATAAACCAATATTTCTGTGGATCTGCTATGTGTCAGCCACCCTGGCAATATGTCCATTGTCTCATGTAATCCTCTTGGCACTGTGTTAGTCAGTTTTCTCTTACTGTATTAAATACTTGAGGATCAACTTAGAAAGTGAAAAGGGTTATTTTAGCTCGTGGTTTTGGTTGGTTGGTTCCGTTGCTTTTGGCTTTAGGTGAGGCAGCACATCATGGTGAGAGTGCAATGTAAAGCAAAGCTGTTCATCTCGTGATCTAGAAAGGAAGAGGAAGGGACTGGGGTCCCACTCCCCAATGACCAGAAGACCCCACTTCCCACCACTTCCCCCTTAGCACCAAGCTGAGAGCTAAGCCTTTTATACATGGGTTTTGGGGGAACACTTAAGACCCAAACAATATTACTTCACCCTAGGACCCCAAAGGCTCATGCCCATCTCACAATGCAAAATGAATTTGGTCTATCTCAAAGAGTCTTTAAACTCTGGTTCAGCATCACTCAAAAGCCCATGTCCAAAGTCTCCTGAGAGACCCAATGCAAACTTTTAGCTGTAAGACCCTGTAAAAAATCGAAAGCACAAGTTATATAGTTTTAAGATACAATGGTGGAATAGAGAAAACATTCCCAATCCAACAGGGAAGAATAGAAGAATAGAACAGAGAGATCAGACCAAAGCAAGACAGAAACCCAGTAAGGCAAACATTAAAACCCACAGTTCCATGCTGGCATCCAGGTATCTTAAGCAGCCCTGCTCTTATGGGTTTTCTGGTTGCAGCCCCACATGGCCACTCTCTTGGACTGGCTTTGTATGCTACCTAGAGCTTCCATGGGCAGGTGTTCCACTTTCTTGTCACCTCTTAACTTTTTAAGGGTCTCCTTTGCACCTTCAGCACTCTTACAGCTTCTTGGGTTGCTCATAAGAACTCCAAATCCTGTAACACACTTTCTGAGCTTCAGGCTTTCCTTCAAAATCTCAGTGGAAGCCACCATAATCCCATAACTCTTGTATTGTGCTTGTCTGTAAAACCAGCATCCCATGGATGATGCCAAGGCCTGCTGACAGTGTAAAAAGCTATACCTGGGCTGCATTGACCTCTGAATACCTTGCCAGCTCAGGCAGTCCTGGGTGAGCAGGGTGCCCCCAAGGCTCTCATCTCAAAAGGCTTTTTCCTAGAAGGGCTTTGAAACAAAATTATACGTTTGAGCCTGCCAGTGGTAGCAGCTTGCTGATTTCTGAAATCCCTTCCAGGCCTTTCCTATTGTCCTGGTGCAAAGCTTTTAGCTTCTTTTTTTTTTTTTTACATTTTTTTCTGAATAAATTTTTTAATATGGGAAATTATATGAAGCACAGAAGCATGAATTTGTATCTTATTTAAAATTTATCTTTTTCATATCCATTATTGTTAAGCTAGGCCTTTTACATCCAGTACTAGAATATGTTTCACCTTTGTTGATTTCCACTTAATGTTTTAAAGAACATTATTGCTGTTTCTCACCTTTATTTCTTTTTTTTTTTTTTTTGGTCTGGATTTTTATTTTATTTTATTTTTTTCATTTTTCTTTTATTATTCATATGTGCATACAAGGCTTGCTTCTTTTTAACAGTGGCAATCTCTTTAGCAACTGTACCTTTCTCGACTGCACCTTTACCGGCCAAGCTGCATTTTCCAAATCTTTCTGTGCTATTCTGCTTTGCTCCCAATTCCAAGTACACATTTGAGTAAAAGTAGTCAGTAATACCCAAGTCACTGCTCAAGTGCTATGCTACCTTTAGTTTCTTCTACCAAATAATTGTGTCTATCCCCTTGAAGCTTAGCCTTCTACAAAGTCCCAGGGCATAAGCACAGTGCATCTAAATTCCTTATGGTGTTACAACAGTGGTCCTTAGTCCATTTCCCCATAGAGTCCTCATTTCTGCCTGAAGTCTCATCAGTACAGCGCTTACTCTCTGCATTTCTATCAGCATTCTGGTTTTCTGAGACCTCCTCAGAACCACCCACTAAACTCCACTTATAGCATTCTAGACTTTTTCTAGTTTGCTTCTCCAAACTTTTCCACACTCCTCCAGTTCCAAATGTACTTCCACATTGCCAGGCATAGTGACAGCAGTAACTTCTTTTCTCAGCACCAGTTTCCTGTGTTAGATTTCCATGACTATAGCAAATACCTGAGACAACCAACTTATAAAGAGATAAGGTTTATTTTGGTTCACAGTTCTGGAGGTTTCAGTCTGTGCTTAGTTGGTCCCATTGCTTTTGGTCCTGTGGTAAGGCAATACATCATAACAGGGAGTACATGGCAGAGCAAAGCCAGTCATCTCATGGCTAGGATGAGAAAAAGGGGGGAAAAGGAAGGGTCCGGAGTCTAACTATCCCCTACAGCTGTATGCTTCCTATGATTAGAAGACCTTCTACTGGGCCCCACCTCTTAAAGATTCTACTGCCTCCCACAGTGCCATCCTGGGGACTAAACATTTAACACATGGGCCTTTGGGGCACATTTAAGATCCAAAGTGTAGCAACCACCCCAAGAGAGTTTTCTATCCCCATCACACGAGTAAACAGAAGCACAAATTCCTATAGCTAAGTGGCAGCATTTAGACTAGTAACCAGGTCACCTGACTGTTAAAAATTATATTTTTACCTGATTGTTCAAATCTAATCAGTATCTACTTGAAATTTAATCACTGTCTACTTGAAACTGTGGAGTCTTGGCTTGTGCATAAGAATTATATTAGGAAAACATTCAGAGTCCTAGGCCATGGTATGTGAGAGGAAAGGGGCTCTCAGATATCATTAGACCACAGTGCCTGGGCCACCTTACCACCTCATTCTTTTTTTCTTTTATTTATTTTTTATTTTATTTTATTCATATGTGCATACAATGTTTGGGTCATTTCTCCCCCCTTACCCTCACTCCCTCCCTAAAACCCCCCTACCCTCGCTCCCTCCCAACTCCTCACTACCAGGCAGAAACTATTTTACCCTTATCTCTAGTTTTGTTGTAGAGAGAGTATAAGCAATAATAGGAAGGAACAAGGGTTTTTGCTAGTTGAGATAAGGATAGCTATACAGGGAGTTGACTTGCATTGCTTTCCTGTACATGTGTATTACCTTCTAAGTTAATTCTTCTTCAACTAACCTTTTCTCTAGTTCCTGGTCCCCTTCTCCTATTGGCCTCAGTTGCTTTAAAGTATCTGCTTTAGTTTCTCTGCGTTGAGGGCAAGAAATGCTGTCTAGTTTTTTGGGTGTCTTCCCTATCCTCATACCTCCCTTGTGTGCTCTCGCTTTATCATGTGATCATAGTCCAATCCCCTTGTTGTGTTTGCCTTTGATCTAATGTCCACATATGAGGGAGAACATACGATTTTTGGTCTTTTGGGCCAGGCTAACCTCACTCAGAATGATGTTCTCCAATTCCATCCATTTACCAGCGAATGATAACATTTCGTTCTTCTTCATGGCTGCATAAAATTCCATTGTGTATAGATACCACATTTTCTTAATCCATTTGTCAGTAGTGGGGCATCTTGGCTGTTTCCATAACTTGGCTTTTGTGAATAGTGCTGCAATAAACATGGGTGTGCAGGTGCCTCTGGAGTAACCTGTGTCACAGTCTTTTGGGTATATCTCCAAGAGTGGTATTGCTGGATCAAATGGTAGATCGATGTTTAGCTTTTTAAGTAGCCTCCAAATTTTTTCCAGAGTGGTTGTACTAGTTTACATTCCCACCAACAGTGTAAGAGGGTTCCCTTTTCCCTGCATCCTCGCCAACACCTGTTGTTGGTGGTGTTGCTGATGATGGCTATTCTAACAGAGGTGAGGTGGAATCTTAGTGTGGTTTTAATTTTCATTTCCTTTATTGCTAGAGATGGTGAGCATTTTTTCATGTGATTTTTTCCAGAGTGGTTGTACTAGTTTACATTCCCACCAGCAGTGTAAGAGGGTTCCTTTTCCCCCAAATCCTCGCCAACACCTATTGTTAGTGGTGTTGCTGATGATGGCTATTCTAACAGGGTTACCACCCTCATTCTGCAATTCAACCAGTATGTGTTGAGGGGTTGCTCTGTGCCAGGGTATCTGTAGATCAGAAAGAGAGACAAGGTCCTTCCTTGTGGAACTTGTGTTCTAATAATGTAAAGAACCAACCAACAAAAAAACAAACATAGTAATTTCAGATTGTGTTCAGTGCTGGGAAGGAAGAAATAGTGAGAGGAGAATAATTAGGGGATGGGGCACTTCATTACAAAAAGGCAGTCAGGGAACTTGTCTTTGATCTTGGCACCTCTCAAAGCACTGGACATATTACACGTCCTAAAAAACTGTTAGCTTCTATCCTCAAGTACCTGGCACAGACCTGGTTTACTTGCCCCTAAGTTATGGCTGTGTGGGAAAAAAATGGTATTTTCTTCTATGCAGCCTAAATGGTCTAAAAACCTGTAGTAAGTGTATTAATTTACTTTTATTGCTTACTAAATTGCCACAAACTTAGTGCCTTCAAACAATGTACATCTATTACTTTATAGTTCTGGAGGTCAAAAATTCTAAAATAAAGGTTTGAGTGTTGTAGGCTCATGCAGTCTCTGATCAGAAGATTCTCAAATTCTTTGCATCCCACATGGAAGCATCCAGGCAGGAAACATGGATGTACTAAAAGAGGGTAATAGACTTCATTAAAGGTTAGGGGACAAAGTTACCAACAGTCATGAGGGGCCAGGTATGAGGTGGAAGCAGAGAGAGCTCTTCCTGTTTCTAGGTGCTCTGAAAATCTGTGCTAACCTATGGGTGGGGAAAACTTGGGCAGTTCTTGGTCACCAATAATTGATGAGTGGGGAGGGGTCTGGGTGGTCCTCTGGCTAGGACTTGGGCTACCCATGGACTAAGGTGTGAACAATCTGCACATATTTGCAATTGAAAAGAAGGTTCAGAGAGAGAGGAAATGTTCAATCTGGAACACAGTGTTAAGTCATATATGTTTTAAGAGTCCTGGCCTGCCTCATGAGCACCCTGTGTTATTCCTACAGTCTGCAGAAAGTTCACTTTCTTTCCTTTTCTATTTTCTAAAGGCCACCTTGCATTCCTTGGCTTGTGGCCCTGTTTTCCAGTTCAAAGCCAATAGCATAGCATTTCCAGTCCTTCCCTCTGATGCTAACTACCTGCCTCCTGCTTCTAAAGACTTCTATAATTCCATTGGTCCTACTCCTGTAATCCAGGCAAAGGTCCCTGTTTGAGATCATTGGCTTAATCACATCTGCAGACCTTTAGTGATGTAAGGTAGCATATTCAAGGTTGCAGAGATTAGATCACCTTTGGGAGTCATGATTCAGCCTATTACTGTAGGCAGTAAATGTTAATTTTATTCTCGTGTGCATTCATTTTAATTTGTAGGTGAAAAAGTTGAAAAGTTGAATGAATTGCCTAAAGTCACATGCTTGGCTATAGCTCTAGAACCCAACTACATAGGTCATCTCTCTCTTCTCCATACCAAACCTCACTTTTTCTGCTATCACACTCACAGTTATTTGGTTTGTTCTCTTCCTGCCACAAAGGCAGAAGGCATGTCACTAGAATATGACTATCATATGACTCTGTGCTTGACACATTGTGCACATCTCTAAAACATTTTGAATTAAAAATGAATACTCTATGATGTGCCTGGGTAAGAAGAGCCCAGTCTCCCATAAATTCTTTTGTGCAATAGCTTCTAGCAAGTGAAAGACACCTGGCCATTTTATAATTAAGCAAAGAAAAAGGGAACTGCAATGTTGGCCCATAATTCGTATTGGCATAGAAGGGACACCCACCTGGCAGCACACTCTCCTCTCCATTGGCATTCAAGTTTGTTATTTGGTGTGCTGCAAGGCATTGTGCATTTGAATTTGGTAGTCTGTACCTGGAACTCTGACATATAGCCCTTTATTTATACCAATGTGGTATTAACATTGACAGCATTTTGGGAGAGTCCTTGATGACACTTCATTATTTCAATTCATCATCAGGGAAGAAAGAAGGCAAGCTTCGTTATTACACTAGGTTTTCTCTATTTGACCTTAGAGAAGTAACAAAGGAACACAAAGGATCACTAAATCATGCAAGAGGCACTTTTATGGGTTCAATTATCAAGTTGTGTGGCACCTAAGTGGAAAAAAATTAAAACAGCAAACATGTATAACTCATCTCCGACCTAGAGAGTGAGTTTTTGTAAGTCTTAACTGAAAGTACCCAGGCTAAAGTATGTGAAGAAAAGTTAGACAAACACATGCTCCTTCTACCATGGAAGATAAATTACATTTATGTTATGATAGACTTTACTTTGCTTCACATTTTCTTAATTTTTCCTAATGAGAACACTCACCATTTGGTCAAATATAGTCTACATTGCACATCTTTTCTCTTAGGAAATGGTATACCTGTCACTCAAGGTGTTATGGGAACTTCAAGCGCATATGAAGCCAAAGGGAAGTGTCTTCTCTTTCAGAGTTCATTTCAAGATCCCAGATTCTCAGCCCCACTTTTAATGTATGTACTTTGGTTCTAGTGGCCAAGGATGTCAATATTCTTTTTGATGAACTAGAAGCTGCCAACAGTCCTTGCAAAGATGACGATTCTCTGCTTCACCCTGGAAACCTGACCAGCACTTCAGAGGACGCCAGCCGATTAGAAGCAGGGGGAGAGGTAAGATGGATGATTTCCTAAAGCCATAATTATTAATTTTTTTTTTTGGTGGCATGGCTTTGTGCTTGCTAGGCAGGCACTCTACCACTTGAGCCACACCTCCAGACTTTGTGCTCTGTTTATTTGGAGATAAGGTCTTGTTTTTCTCTCAGGCTGGCCTGGATGTGGTCCTCTTATTTTAAGCTTCCCACTGTCACTGAGATGACAGCATGCACTACTACATCCAGCTTTTTCCATTGAGATGAAGTCTTACAAACATTTTTGCTCACTTTGGCCTGAAATTGTGATCCCCCCAATCTCAGCCTCTCACCTAGCTTGGGATGACAGGCACATGCCACCACACCCAGCTGTTGGTTGGAATGGGGTCTCATGAGCTCCCTGCCTGGGCTGGTCTCTAATAGCGGTCTAGATCTCAGCCTCCTAAGTAACTTGGATTACAGGCAGGAGCCACTGGCACCTAGATAAAACTGTAATTCTTAATTCAAGTGGGAACCTGTGAAACATGTTCCACTGCACTATTTAAAGTCATGATTTCATTAAAATGCAGGGAAACAAGGGGTAGATTTTATTATATATGTATGTATATATTCATATTTACTTACATATTTACTTATTCATTTATGCCCTCTATGAATCTAGCCCATTTCAGAAATCCTAAATGTAACTATGCTTAATGGATCACACACGTACCTTCTTAAACCTAGAGTTATTTTATTTATACAAAGATTCCTAAAACCGCCCATCATTTTAAGATCCACAGTTGGGTGCCACTAACCAGTTGACTCTTTACAAGGATGGACTTCCTTGTGTAAATCTCCCTGCGTATAGAACAGTGCCATAAAATGCACTGACCTTTAGTGAATGTGTTGTCTGAAACCTCTCTGAGTTTCCATTTGCTTCTCTAAACTGGGAATTTCACTGCAGTTGTAAATAGACCCATCTGTTTGTGTGTCATTTGGAAAAAGAAGTATTTTGCTGAGGGTACTCTCAGCTGCTCAGGTTGTGTCTCAGGAGAGTGTAGTATTTATTTTCAACGTGCACTGGATGCAGGAGATAGGCACAGGGAATCAGAGTGATTTATTTCTTGTGCATTCCTAATGTTTTTGTAGTTCCAGACTCAACTAGTCATTGACGGGATGTCCCCTTTGACGAGAGACAATTATTTGCTTCTACCAAGCTTTGCAGACCTCTCCCCACAAATGCTACATGCTACCTTCATGTCTTATTTTGTTGCTTATTTTCATGCTTTTAAAGAAAAACTTCAATCTGTCATCATCTCTTCTCACAGATTCTTTGGATGCCGTAAAGTGGCATAGTGAAGTGACTTTGAAAGGGACCTCAGAAAGCAGCTAATCTTGTCCCCTTACCTTACAGTCTCAGAAAGGTTAGGGATCTGCTGAAGGTCACATGGGTCATTGTTCTTCTCAGAACCTCCCTCCTCCTGATGCTCCTCACAGAGCCCTGATTTTTAATGTTATTATTTATTTATTTATTCATTTTTGCAATGAATAAATTGAACCCAGGGGCCTTTTGTCGGCTAGGCCAGTGCTCACCCATGCCTCGAGCCTGAAGCCCTGTTTTTGAAGACAGGTGGTGATATGCTAAATCTACAGGATGCTTTTCTTTCTGGGAAAATAATTGTTCATAAAGTGTTGATTTGGCAAAAGCCAAAAGGTGCTCAGCAGGGATGGTCACTGATTGAAGGCGTCTCTGCCAAGGCAGGTTGCATGGCACTTGCGTCTTCCTGAGAGTTTCCTTTTGGATGGGGGAAAGGGTAGGTAATGCATGGTGCTAGCATGCCTAGGAGGGCTGGCATGTTTGCTTTCTTCATATCACTATTTGGAAATTGGTGTAGAGAAGATGCAGTCCCCACCTCTGCTTGGCTGGGTTTACAGACACACTTCTGAAATCTATTAGCCGGAGAAACTTGGTTCCACCTCACCAGCCCTTGCTTGAGGTTCTCCTTCACTGCTGTACATTTAGAAGACAAAGGAGCCTAGATGAAGATTCACCTCACTCCTTGTGCTCTTTACTGTTTTGACGATGCAAAATAATTCTTGTAATTTCTACATAAGTCATGAGGCATAATAATAAAATGAACACTTTGTCCCACCATTCAACTTATGAACTAGAAAGGTATTTTCCAAAGCATAGTAACATCTTTAATACAGATTACTAATTCCAGTTTGGGGTTTTTAATGCCATGGGAAGTTAACAGAGTAGATGCAAATACAGAGGGTAAGTATTGTTTGGGGAAACTTTTGCTTCAAGTAGTTTTTATGTGTGTGTTTCAATGTATACCCAAAGATAGCAAAGTAGAATATTTCTCTTATTGTGAGCAAAAGAAAAAAAAAATTGAGAAATACAGAACTAGAGTATTGACAAAATCATTTAAGTTACTTGTAGTCACATACCTCTACCCTACCACGGGGACCATCTTCCTGAGTTTTTGTTTTTTATTCTCTTGCTCTAAAAATAGTTTTGCCACATACATTATATAATCTTAATTTATTTTTAGATTTTTGTATTTTATAAAAAAACAGTAATAAGAAGCCATCTGTAATTTGCTATGTTCCTATCAATGTTGTTTTTAGGATTCATTCTCATTAGATATAAAATATTGTTTATTCATCTTCAGTGCTGTATAGTATCCCACCATGTGCTCCTTGCATAATTTGTCCATAGACAGCTGAGCTGATTACTAAGTTAAAAAAATTTCTCCTCTTATGAATAACACTGCTATGGATATTCATACACCTCTCTTTTTTCCTCTCGAGTTGTATGCTATGTAGATGTTCAGTGTTCTAAGATAATGGCAGTGCATTGTCCTGAGTTAGTGAATCAATTTTTACCTCACCTGTGGCTCGTGAGAACTCTTAGTTGCTCCACATCCCGACCGACACCTGGCATTTTCAGATTCTTACATTTTGCCCATTTCACCTAAGCTTTCCTCCAATTTTTATTTTGCTTCTTATTTACATTTTTATTAAGGAAACTGTAATTTTAATAAAACCCAGTGAAAAAAATCACTTAGTTTTAATTTTTCTTTCCCACTGCTTGCCTGAAGCTCAGGTTTATAAGTGGCTTACACTGGTCCTTTTCTCTTTGTTTGCAGTCAGTTCCAGAAAGACACAAATCAAATGGCCTTTACTTCAGAGACGGAAAGTGTCGAATAGACTATATTCTTGTGTACAGAAAATCCAACCCTCAGACCGAAAAAAGGGAAGTATTTGAAAGAAATATTAGAGCAGAAGGATTGCAAATGGAGAAAGAGGTAAATAGTTGCTTGGATAAGAACACACACACACATATTCATATCAAGAGTCAATTTAAAAATGGGCTATTAGCCATTGGGTTAACAGAACATTTTATTTGGTCAGAGTTTGCCAATCTTCAATATTTGGGGAATGTTCCAGCAATTAGACATCCAATTTACCTGAGAGCATTTTAGGGGCAATTAAAATATTCTGTTCTGATTGAATAGATCATCTTAAGATGTGGTTATTTTACAGACTCCCGACATCTGCTGCTTCTCTGTATATATTGCATATGGTAAACAAAGCTTTGGGTAAAATGCAGTCAGCCCATCTGAAGGCTACTTTTACATTTCAGGAGACAAAGGGTGTGGGCATCCTTGCTCACCAGAGAGCCAAAACCAAAACACTTGCAAGGTGACTCTTACAAGGTGAAGAGACAGTTGGCTTGTCTTTATCAGGCTCCCAGCTCAAGAGCTACCTTCCCAGTGATTTGCTCTCTTCCTTTCCTGTCTTCTCTGCAGCAGGAGGGTTTGGGGTTTTGTTTTTTCATGAGTGTATATTAATTCTACAGAATAATGGCATTCATTGTATCATTTTCATACAAGTACATGATGTACTTGGATCATATTCACACACCCCCACTACCCTCTCTTGTCTCACCTCCCCTCCTGTGGTCGCCTTCCTCTTTCTAAATAGTTCCTTTTCTACATTTATGTCTTTTTTAAAAAGCAGACTCCCCATCTGAAAGAAAGCATGTGATATTTGTCTTTCTGAATCTGGCTTATTTTGCTTAACATGATGATCTCTGGCTCCATCCATTTTTCTGCAAATGACACAACTTTACTCTTCTTTATAGTCGAATAAAACTCCATTGTGTATGTATACCACATTTTCTTTTTACCCATGGGGAGTTTTAAGGAAGAACTAAGCACAAGGCTCAGCCAGGCCTCTGATGATAACCCACAGTGGGTCTATTGTGTACCCAGAAACACCACGTGGGTGTTGAACTTGGCCTGTGGACTGAATTAGGTAACTCTGTCAGATTTTCTCCAAACATTGTGCAAGCTCTGGAGCTTTCATAATCAATAAGAAAAACCTATCAATGAGTAAAGATGTTTGCTTCTGCTCCCCAAAGCTTAGAGAGCTATGAAATTGCATGTGCAAGGCTTCGTTTGTACAGAGCTTGCCTACCAACTACAACCCACAGGTCACAGGGAGCACTGACATCAGGAGCGGCTTAGGCCCACACATGATGCTCATCTTGGAGACTTCAGATAAATGGGATTTTCCAGACATGCTAGAGTGACCTCAACCCTGGGATATTAATAATACAGAAGCAGTGATTTTCTGAAATGTTTCCGACAGAAGAATTGAAAATCTGTGAGGTTATGGTTGCCTTAAGTGAATGTGTTCTGATTCTCAGGAAAGGGTTGCCAGCCTGCTCAAAAGACGATCTCAATTTGAGATTCCCTGGAGCAACAAACAGATTAAAATGTCTTGGTTTTTTTCTACCTGCATGGGGTTCCAGAAATTCTTTCCTCTAGCATTTGTGTAGATCAGTTGATGTATCTTGGTCTTTAGGTTCTTACTGAAGCAATTGTGTACTGTCTGCTCCTTCTTTCCTTCCTCCTCTTCCTCTTCCTCCTCCTCTTTCTTCTTCTTTTCTCTCTCTCTCTCTCTCTCTCTCTCTCTCTCTCTCTTTCTCTTTCCTCTGTCTTTCCTCTCCCCACCTCTGTCTCTCTCTTGGGTGGTACTGGAGTTTGAACTCAGGGACTTGTGACTATGCAGGTGTTCTACCACTGGGTACATGCCCCAAGCACTTTTTTGCTTTTATTTATTTTTTTTTTCAGTATGGTTTTACTTTTTGTCTGAGGGCAGACTCAGATTCTCAGATTGCCATCCTCCTTCCTAGGCCTCTAGGGTAGCTGGGACAACAGGTATATACTACCATTACTGGTTTGTTGATTGAAATAGGTTCTCACTAATGGTGCAGGCTGGCCTCAAAATGTGATCCTCCCAATCTCTGCCTCTCAAGTAGCTGAGTGGGAGCCACCACATCTGGTCTGTACTCTCTTAATATTTAATCACACATTAATGTGTTTATCCTTAAAAGTCATTCTGTTGTCCTTTATTCTTACTCTTAAGTGGTATAATTTTTACATGAAGAAATGAAAAATCTGAACAGACTCATAATCTGAAATCATAAAAGTCCAGTCTGACTTTGTCAAAATTGTGATTCCCTCCAGGAATGGGAGGAGGGGGGATAAAGGAGAATGACAGACATGGTGAATTCAACTATGCTATATTGTAAGAACTTTGGTAAATGTCACAATGTACCCCCAGTACAACAATAATTTTTAAAAAGATAAAAAATTTAAATGGAACCCCATAAAAAATTGTGATTCCCATCAAAATAGATAGCATTGTTCAATGAAGGAAGATTTTTATTTTAGGCTTCATAACTCTTCTTTCCATTACTAGAGCTTCTTCTGTGTAGATCTTGTCAATGTCATTTCATGACTCACTCATTTAATCACAAAAAGCTTAACATATTATATGGATAATATATTACTAAAAAACTTGCAAGTCTTCTATTGTGCGTCCTGAGTCGCCACCCTCCTTGTGGTGCCCAGGGGCTAGAGCTGGGCTGCTAGTGAGCAGCGTCTGCCTGCTGTGCACTTGAGCTGCACTGAGCAGTGTTGACCACGCTGTGACAGAGGGACTGCTCTGTTATTTTGATGGTATACTGATAATATTGTCTGTTATAATCTTAACAGATTTTTTATTTTTATTGATTTTTTTAATACATTGTTAGAAAAAAAAAAGGCAGTTGGAGAAAGAGCAATGTCACCATATGGTAAAACTTATCTTAGTATTTCTATCTTCCCCCAAATTTCTCAGTGGGCAGCAACATCCCAATTTTTGTTTCCCCTGCAGTCCTCCATACACACAACAGCCAGTCCCATCTCTCTTTGCAGTCTTTTTTCCCCAAGCAGCCTCTCACACTGCCTGGCTCCATTCTCACCCTCACACCCGTGGCTGTCACATGTGTGGCACAACCTGTCCCTTTGATACCATCCACGGGGGTCTGGGCACCTCTCGGTTGTGAGTATTCTAGCTTCTTGGTGAATTGAACAAAGATTTGGACAAAATGCACAGAAGCAGCAAAGTGTAGACTTACTGAAAGTAGAATACACTCCCACAGACGGGATTGGACCTGAGCAAAGGAGCTCAACGCCCTGATTCTCTGTCAGCGCTGTAATTTACGACTGATGCTGGAAGTGAGGGATAGGAGTGGGGTGATTGATTGACAGGAGGAGGTTACATAACTTATTTTTGACTGTGCATCTCCCTACCCATAATGCATTCTGTTATAACTGCATGCCTGAGATGCAGTCCATATGTATGAAGCTTTAAGTAGAGGGCTGTCTCAAAAGGTCATCTGAAGTCAGGTTCCCTAGACCTCAGCACACGTGCTAGCTCTGGGACTTGCCCTTCTGCACCAACATGCTCTTTTATCCTGATGTAGCAGCTACTGAGCTAACCACAGAAAGGGGTTTCTAAGGACATTTCCTGAAGGAGGCATGTCCTAGGCAGGACTTTTATGACATGCTATCGGATCAATCTCCACCTGCCTCTTGGCCAAACTGTGCTTCTCTTCTCTTCCTGCCTCACCTTGACTCAGCCTGCAACTCTGCCTTGCAGCCTCTCAGCCCCAGTCAGCTCAGAAAGAAAAGAGCCTCTGCAGGTTGTCTTGCTAAGGAGGCAGCAGGAAATTATAGAGAAATTAATTTTCTCTCTGCCTCCAATAATTAAAATGTCTCTTGCTTGAAAAAAAACAAGTCTATATTTATGTGTGCTGTTAGATTTAGAAACTATTATAAGCACTTTCAGTTAAGTCAAGTTCTTTATAAACAGCTGCAGCAAAGAGACAACAAAATCTTCTTGTCAGTACTGGGAATTGAACTCAGTGTCTCATGCTTGCCCAGCAAGCACTCTGCACTTGACCCAAGCCCCCAGCTGCTCCTCTCCCTTTTTTTTTTTTTTTTTTTGCTTTAGCTTATTTTTTTCAGACAGGATCTCACACTTTTGCCCAGGGCCAGCCTAGACCAGGATCCTCCTATGGAGTAGCTGGGATTATAGGCACGTGCCCCCACTTGGGGCCCTGAGAGACAACCTTAATGGCTAATTCAGCTTCTAGCAGTCAGTTCAACCTTTTTATAGGACATAAAATAAAGAACTTACCTCAAGGTAGAAAGGAAAAAAGGAGAGCACCAGAAAGCTTTCTATGAATAAATCTAAAATGATTGACATTAAGGACATTTTGTGAATTATGATAACTTCGTTAGCTGTGTGCCATGATGTACAACAATCATGAAAACCACATTTCAAGAGAGAGGTTTATGTTTCCAGATGGTTAATGACAGGCTCTGTAGCTGGGTTTCATGTCAGAGAGTCCCTTTCTCTTTTATCACTGAGTTTGAAGAAACATAATCAAGAGACTCTTTAATTCATGATAAAGGTGAGGACATAGTCAATTGAATCTTCCTTCAAACCTTGGCCCTAGCTGATGAGTCAGCAAAGAGCTTTAGCAGTCTACATCTGCAATGCTCTGTAACTCAGATTTGATTTGAACCCAGAGAAAACGATCCACAGCCAAGTTATCAAGTAAGTCCAAGTGATTTTCTGCCTTGTGTCTGCCTATTTAAAGCTATCCCCGTCTTAAAATTAAGCTCGTATTTATTAATTCACATTTTCTATTTTTTCATTTCTAGTTCTATGTTGCTTACTGATCCTATTTGAAAACCATTGTCATTTGTGAAAGGTTTATCTCCTTGTTTGTGTGGCTAGTCAAATCCTGGATGCCATGCCTTTTGGCATGTATGAGTAGCAATTGTATCTATGGAGCACACCCCAGTCCCCTTTAGAATCACGTGGGATAAGGAGAAAGATCCCTACCATTATAGTCATTCTATAATAACTGTAGTTACGTTAATCGTGCCATCTGGATGATAGTTAATTCATTCAACAAACACCTGTCGTGTACCCACTCCACGCTATGTATCATTTTGAGCACTAAAAACTCACCAAGAAATAAACACAAAAGTCCTTACCTTGTTGAAACTTCAAGCACAAAATCGGTAAGAAAAATATATGCAAATATCAGTAAGTGCTAAGGAGACAAAAGGAAAATAGGAAGTGTTAAGAGGGGCTTGCACTATAAAAGCTGGCAAAGATGGACCTGTCTTCTAGAGAAAGAGAACAAGTACACAGTCCCTGTGGCAGGAATCTGATGGAAATTGCAGGCAGATTGAATTAGCAGTATAAGAGAGAAGAGTCACAGGCTTTTCATTTCCCAAATGGTATTCAACTGAACGATGGAGAGAAAAGTGTCACCATTTCTAGGCATGTAGAAAAGTGTGGGTTTCACTGTAGACTTGTTCAGTCTGAGGCATCCCAGTGGAGATGTTGGGTAGAATAGAAGAGTCCACTTGGGAAGAAAACTAGGCTACAGATTTATATTTGGGTGAGATCTCAACACTATACTTAGTATTAAGTATATCCCATTTTGTAGATGAGACAACTGGGACAAAAAGTAACTTACCCGAGGGAACAAAACCAGGAAGAGATAAAACCAGGGTCAGAGACTCAGCATGTTTGTACTGTGTGGGCTTCTGGTCTCTGAAGATGAATTTGAAAATAAAGAGGTTCAGAGACAGATTGACAAGACAGATAGTTACAAAAAGAAAAGGAACCAAGAAATTGGGGCAAATCATGAACTGTGTGCTCACCAAACTGTAGTTCTGTGCACTTTTGGCCTCTAGTAGTCATGGGTTTGAATCTTGGTCTAAACATTTGAATGGTCTTGAGCAATTTACCAAGCTCTCTGGCTCATAGTTTCCACATATTTAATGATGAGGATAAGATTGTTTACCATGAATTTTTTGAGGATTAAGTGATCTTATACATGTGAATTCATAGTGCAATCTTTGATTTTTTTCTTAATTATTTTTGCTTTAGTTTTTATTTCAAAGCATAATCGTGTGCTCAGGGCATTTATTCAATTTTGGTGAATTATATTGATTTTTCATTTGTGACTGCTATATAAAATTTTTCTAATGAAACAAATAATTATTTTAGAAAGTGAGGTGATTTAAGGTAATCCATGGTATTACAATTTTGTAGATCATGTACAAATTTCTGGGATCACAAGCAGACCCTCTGTCTATGATGCCAGCTTCCTTCTCATATCTTTGCACAATCCCCTCCCCTTGAGTGCAGATGAGGCCCGAGGTTTGTTTTCAACCCACAGAATATGAGATTTGCATAATAGAATGTGGCAAAAGTAATGGGATGTCCCTCTTGTACTTATACAAGACTCCATCTCAGCAGACTGGAGTTAGAGAGACATCCCCTTGGAGGCTTTGAGGATGTAAGCTACCGTGTTACGAGGCAGCCTATGAAGGACCACCTGGCAAAGGAAGGTGGGGGCAGTCTTTAGGAGTTGAGTTGCCCATAGCTCTCAGACAGCAACAAACAGGCACCTTAATCCCACAATTGAAAGGAGATGAATTCTGCCAACAACCAAGGGACCTTGAAAGCCTATCTCAGATCTTTCCTCAGACGAGCCCCTGATGAGTGTAGCCCTGGCCCAGACCTGAATTGCAACCTGCTGAGGCCTTGGAACAGAGGACCCAGTCAAGCTGTGTCCACCTTCTGATCCACAGAGACTTGAAATAATTAATGTGTGTTGCGTTAAGCTGAAAAAAGTGTGGTAATTTGTTATGAAATGATAGAAATTAAAACACTAATAAAGAGTCTGTGTTGAGACATTCTGAGTGCTCATCTGATCCTACCATGACAAGCCACATACTCTTGGGAAAGTTAGTGTACTATCTACAAAGTGAGGCTAATAATATCTATCTGATGGGTCATTATGAGATCATTTATGTCAAGTGCTTATCTCTGTATCTGTCACATGGTCAGCAGTCAGCAAGTCTTTGTTATTGTCACTATAATAATCATATTAGCCAATTATAGCTTATTTTACACTTTTACTTATAAACTACTTTACAAGGCAATCTTTTTCAGAAAATTTAATTTATTTTTCGCTATGCTGGGAATTAAATATTGTGGGCTGGATAATTCTTTGCTGCAGGTGCCATGCTGTGCATTATTGGATGCTTAGCAGCATCTCTAGCACCTCCCTAATAGCTGCCAATAGCACTACTCCAAGTTATGACAACTAGGAATGTCTCCAAGCATTGTCGCTGGTCCCAGCATAATGGTGGGAGTTGTCTCTGGTTGAGAATCACTGAGTTAAACCCTTGATCCAACATTATGTTATCTGTAGCAGTAGCTATGAGCTAGCCAGAGGGATTAAAAACATCCATTCCATTCTTTCATACATGTGAACTAGGAGTTAAGCATTTAACATTAGACTATTGAATCAGAAAAGGGCCCTATATATGTATTTGAAGGAAAGAACAGGATCTAAGTTAAGACAGGCTTCTCAAGTCAGACTACTGAGATTGAGATCTGCTTACTGCTTCCCCACTTACTAGGTGGAAAATTGGACATGGCTTTTTAATCCTCCCCCTGCTTCATTTTCTTCATTTATTAAATGACAGATAATTCCTTCCTCATTGAGCAATTATGAAGGCAACGTGAGTTAGGGATTCTACTCTACTTAGGAGAGTCTGGCCCATAATGAGTGCTCAGTAATGGGGATCAGTGTTGATAAAGAAGGGAGTGGCTTTAATCACTGGTCATCCTATTTTCTAGTCTCAGGCTTTCAACCCTATTCCTGTCACCCCTTGGACTAAGGGTCCTTAGCATGTGTCTAGGGAAAGATGAAGGGATCTGATGTCTCAGGCAACTAAGACGCACCAGTGGCAAGTCCCATCTCACCACCAGGACTCAGTTTACCTTCCACTGTCCCATGTTAGTTCATAGAGTAAGGGCATTCTTCTCACTGCCATCTTCTTGGGGCAGTTTTATCAAACTGGTAATGGGGCTGCTCGCTCTTCCTTTTTCTTCTGTCCTTACCTCCTGGTTTAATTTGTTAGACCAGGTTAAAGCTCTCCGGGCTTCATTACTGCCTCAACTACTTTTGTTTGTTTAGGAAGAAAAAGGTTAATAAAAGCATTTCTGTTGCCAGGTCAAGATGACAAGTACAAAGTTATATTGAACTGACTTACTCAAGAGATTATTCTAAATCAATACATTTCATATGACTAATACATATTCCTTCACTCAAGACAGAGCAACTTAAAGGGGAAACTGTCCATTGTACAAGGCACAGCTGAAGAACTGAAGTCATATTGTGCACTATTGTTGCTTGTTACAAGAAGAAACTCAATTTGAAGGATCTCAGCAGTTTAAATTGAAATTTTCTGGGCTGTGGGCATAGCCCAGGTGATCAAATATTTGCCTAGCAAGCACAAGGCCCTGGGTTTAATCCCCTGTACAAAAAAAAGAAAGAAAGAAATCAAACTTTTCTGATATAAAGCACATTTTTCATTGTCTTTAATTATATACCAAATGTGAGAATCATATTGCTGAATCTTTAAAAGGAACTGAAGATCTTTCTGGTTCTATTTTTGTTCCTTTTTTTCCCACTTTAACCACATGTTATGTTAAATTGCTAAAAATTATACAAAGTATATTATTGTGACTACAACACTAATTATCATTTAAGACATGGAGATGGTTAAAAACTTTGTAGCTGTCTAGAGAACTGTAAATCCATGGTCTCCGGCTTGTAATTCTTACAGATAGAAAATTTGGAAAAGATGAATTGCAAGTTAAATATTATTAACCACGTCTGACAACTCCATTTTTGGATGGAGCCAGTCATTCATCACTCATTCATCAATATCTAACAAATGTCTACTATTATTGAAGAAAGAGAAGCATTAAATAAACATGTCAAGTGTGATAAGTGCTGTGAAGAAATATGCAGAAATACTGGGTGTGGGGAGTCACTGTTTCATTTTGGGAGTTTAAGGAAAGTATGATAACACAAGGGAGCTAAACACAGAGGCAAATTGGGATTTGCATTCCTAAACCCAACTCTCTAGGGTAACTGTTAAGATTGCCCCATTATTTTTCCCACAGTTAGGATTACCTTTGCGTTGGGTTTCCCCTTACACAGGCTGAGATGAATGTAGGAAGAATAAATGAAACACCTGAGTGGGGTGTGGGGGGACTCTGGGAGAACTCTTGCAGGGCACAGAGCAGGGGACAGATCAAGTGCATGAGCAGCATTATGAAGCAAACAGCATAGGGAAGTCACCAGCCCTCCTCTCAAAGGGAATAGCTAGCCAGCTATCCTTTCACTTAAGGCCATGCCAGTCCTGTCTCCATAAAACCCAATGGCTTCACGCAGTAGGACATGAACACCTGGCTTTGAGAGGATGAAGGAGTAGCTGTTTCTGTGTCTTTCTCTGGGCATGACTGGGTAAATTACCCACAATTAGAGTTCTGGACAACACCCACACCTTTGTTCTGATGCCCACATTAGCCAATTGTCTTTTCAAAGCAGAGCTGAATTTACTGAGCCCCAAGCTTTAATTCGAGAGTCAGCAAATCTATGTGAAGAAACATCTTGTGTTTGTGATGCAGGAGAGAGGGGAAAGAGAAAGGAAGGACAAGACAAAAGTTCCTTGCCACATATAAATGCCCACAGAGGAATAAAGAAGATTCCCTTCACCACTTCTGCATCCTTCAGTGTTAGGTTTTCTGTTCAATCCTTATGCACATGGGTTTCAAATCTGTGGTGTATCCCAAGCCCACTGCCAAGCACTGAAGAGTCAAAAATGAATAAGTGTCCCAGTTATCTATTGTTGCATAACAAACGACTCTGAGATTTGTAGCTTGAAACAACAGTCATTTATTCTGCTCACAGCTCTGCAATTGCAGATGAGCAGGGACAGCCTGTCTCTGACCCATGGGCATCAGCTGGAGCAGCACCACTAGGACCTGGAGGACCCCTGTCCAGGCAGTTGACTCAGAGATGGACAGTTGGTGCTGACCGTAGCTGAGCACCCAGTCAGAGCTGCAGAGCCTAAACAAGTAGAAACGTGGGCCTCTCAGGGACTGCTTGGGCTTCCTCATGACATGTTGGGTGAGTTCTGAGGTAGATGTTAACTTTGATGACCTAATTCCAGAAGGTTCTTTGGCTATACTTCTTTGGTAGAGGCAGAAAAAAAGAGAAGGGGCATAGATTCCATGTCTTAATGGAGAATGATAAGATTCTAAAAGATGTGGGATGAGAGATAATGTGAGGAGACATCCTGGAAAACACAATCTACCATGATGTGATCAATGTGTTTGAGAAGCTCGCTGATTGGGAGTAATGGCTGACATGAAACATAAATACAGTCTTAAAGGTTCCTATGAAGATACTAAAGGAGTTTTATGTGTTGCCTGGAGGTTTCTGGAAGCTCAAAGATTTTGAAGGAGGCATCAGTATTTACTAATCTGGGCAGTAGATGGGCATGGCATTCCAGATAGGAGATCACAAAGGCACAATGAACTTGGGATTGAGGCATCATGGCTCCTGGGTTCATCTCTGCTTCCTGGCAATACTCACTCAGCAACTTCCCATGAAGATAACACACATCAGGTGTGATTGTTCTTCTAAGCCTCAATGACAGAACTAGCCAAATAACTATTTTTATTTTTCCCAATATTCTAACTTATTATCCTAATCTTCTCACTTGTTCAGTGTCTTTACAATCAAATCAATCACTTTGTACTTCCATTTAAATAAAGAGGGTTCTCATCAGTGAATTTCTTTCAAGCCAATGGTTTGATTAAACCACACAGACAGCTACCCTGACCTTGATGGCTTTCCAGGAACATACATTTATTACTCACTATAGTCCTCTATTTTCAGCTCCATCTCAGTTTTCACTTTTTCTACACATGTTGAAATTTTAAAAGACTTTTATGAAAGACCAGGGATAGAGCAGGCTAAAGAATGAAACTATGCTACCTATGATTTCCTTGACCTTAGCAGGCCAGCAGGCAAGAAGGAAAATTACAGATGGTGAGACCCTGTGCTGTGCCTGTTAGTGTTTCAGAAATGCATTATGTTGCCCCTAGAGGCCCCTCTTCCTTCTCAGTCTGAAGGTTCCTGGGCTCAGCTAAGATTATTAGTTTGGATTGTACAGCAGTAAATCACTTTGACATTCATTTGAGGCTGTCTTGATTCAGTTTCTCAGACTCTAATAAGTGCCTGTGGGTCTTCAGAAATCTAGTTCTTCATTCAGTGACTCACGGATGACACTATCGTTTTAAAAGGATAACCTGCTTGAGATGTCGCTGTTGCTTCTGTTTGTGGATGGGATCTTCCACCCTATAGTTCTCAGAACAAATTCAAGTTGAATGAAGAACTGTTAGTCTTGGTTCTTCATGTCACAAAATGCTGAATTTATTTGGTGAAACAAAGATAAATGATCAAGTGAGAACTGAATATTTTAGTTTGTGATTTTCTTTTTCCATTTGTATGTAACAAAGCTATACCTGAATCCTCCCATTTAAAAAGGTATATTTAGGGAAAGAGAATTGTAAGTAAACTCTTAAGTACTTGGAGCTAATATTTGGAGCCAAAGCATGCTTGGATGGGTTAAATACTCTAAAAGCGTCATTGAGTGTCTGTTGACTATGATAATGAGCCTGCTGACTAATTGCCCCAACCATTGTTAAGCTATCATTTCATTATGTCCACTCTCTTGCTTGCAAGCACCTGAATTCTCTCATTCCTATATTCTTTTGGCTTATTTGCCTGGCAAAGCCTTGATTTAGGTTAAACTCCACTTTCTTTGTCTATATCTTAATGGTTGAATGCTGCTGAAGAAAATGCACCAAATGGTTCACTTTAAACCATGACAACCTCAGATGACACCAAAGAAATACTCAGGGAAACATATTTTGCTTCCCACCCTGCATAATTAAGTAACATTATTGCTCACACCTCCCCTTTCTCCTTATATCCATCCATCACTTCCTTCCTTCTTTCCCTCCTTCCTTCCTTTCTTTTATTCATTCATTTGCTAATTTCAATCATTCAATAATAAACAGTCCGTAGTATGATTCTAGGCACTTGGTGTTCATCAGTGAAGAAAACCAAGGGCTCTGTCTTTGTGGAGCTCTCATTCTAGAAGGGATAATAATTTGAAATAGGGTGTTGGGTAGGGGCTCACTGAAAGTGACATGTGACTGAAGCCTGGAATAGCTGAGGGGGTCAGCCCACTGCTATTTCACACTGCATCCTTGCCCCTCAGCCCTCTTATCTATATTCTACACCCCCACCCAAGGCTCTGCTGATACCTTGCCTACACTTTGATAGAAAGTGGAAGCAATCAGACAGGATCTTCTGCACTCTCCCCATGGCCCGCTCCCCTCCTCCTGGTACTGTGCGTGAAGTATCTGCTGTTCTCCCAGGATTTCTCTTAGTACCTGCTCAATCTCTTCCTATTTCACTTTCTCAAGGGTTTTGTAATTGTCTCCTCTCTCTTCTGCATCATTATTTTGGCCTCTCTACTCAGCCATACAAACATGTTTCTGAAACTTGCATCTTAAGAAGAAAAATCCCATGATGCCATATTTTCCTCTAACAACTGCCTCATTTCTCTTCTACACTTCACAGAAAAACAGCTTGAAAGATTTGTCTCATGTCCTATGTCTATGTCATTTCACCTTCATCATTCCCAACAGAAACTGCTTTTATAAAGGTCATGTAGGGCCAAATGCAGAGGTCCATTTATCCTTTGTCTTACTGACCTTACCAGAGCTTTCCTCCACATAGTAGATTATTAACTCCTTGAAAAACCTTTCTCCCTTGTCTCTAGAGACATCTCATGCTTTCCTGACTGTCTCCCTTCTTCACTGGCCCTTTCTTGATCCCCTTTACTCACCCTCCTCTCCTAAATAATTTGTAAATTCTAAGGGATCTTAAGACTTGATCTTCGGTCCACTTTCCTCCTGTATCTCTATCTTCCTGAGGCTCATCCAGTCCGACTGCTTTACATAACTTCTACATATCACCCAAGGCTTTCACCTCTCAGGCTTCCACAGCAGGTGTTACTTCTTGATCTTAGGATGGAGTGGGAAGATGGTAGGGACTGCTCTATGTAGTTACCAGCAACCTACCATAAGAGGACCTTGTCTCAGACACCTTCTTCTGGAGAAAGGAAAGATGAATTACATGCCAGACCTTAAGACTCTTCAAGGGTCTGCTTACCGCTCAGTGCCTGGAGCTCATAATATATGTCCAGCCTGTACAATGGGCCAGGAAGCTCAGACGTCCATGTGCTCCAAGAGACAGGAGAACCAGGTGACAGGGGCACACTAGTGGTCCCCCCTACAGTGTAGTTTCAAATGCACTGTGTATTATATTTTACTCAAATGCTATATGTATTTATGTGTATGTAAATAATTTCTCCATAAAGTAGGCAAGTGTAGTTAGATCAACATTATAAGCATGAGGAACTGATGTGATTGAGGTATAATCTGTCAGTTAGATTTCTCTGTTATGGAAAATCATATAAGCCCTATTTCTTGACAGTATTTTCATAACCTTTAGGTAAAGCACTTGGTAAACTATTCTGCCACATGTACATAGCATCTTCTAATTTTGTTCGGCATCAAGAAAGAGATAAATATAACAAGCGAGGAGGGAGGTTGCAGCCTTTTCAAGTGCATGAGAAAGTATTTCCAAAGTTAAATGGCTCCTTCACTAGCAGCACACACCAACTTTTTTGTCCTTTCTGGGTCATGCTTATTTCATGGCTATTAATTGCCGCAGCTTGCTAAGGGCAGAGTGTCACATGGGTTATGGACTGGATCATAATGTGAGTAGTTAATCAACTGATTGATCATTTATGATAATAAAAAGCATAGCTGTGGTGATATAGTTGTCTCCAAGCCCAACTTAATCTCATGCACCATCTTGAAGCAGCAGGGAAGACAATCTGATGGTCCATAGCAAACAAAGTTACGAGTCAGAACTGACATTGCTTCTAAGGAGACACTTAGTATTGCACGGCAAAAGTATCCACAAAGGGAGTATTTTCTCTCCCAATGGTATTAGGCCAACTTCTCTTCATCTCATTTTTTGTAGTTAGCTTCATAGTTGCTCTGCTGAATTATAAGTTTCCTAAAATCTAGGACCATGGCTTAGACTTCTTTCTATCATTAAGTTCCAACATATTGCCTATGCACTATGCAACATACACTAGTAGGTTTTTGTTGAGTGACTTTATGAGTGGTTGTGTTGAGAGATGGATAAAACATTTGCTATATGTAATAGATCTACTATATTCTCAAGAAGGTGACAGATGAATAAATACACCCTGGGGAATATTAAGCTGTATTTATGACTACTATGCATTAGATATAATTCCTCTTCTTGCTATCTCTGTGGATAGAGATAGATGTGACCATATGACTACTTCGGCCCAATGAACTGGGAACAGAACTGGTGTGTCCTTATTGTGAGAAATATGCTCCCCTGTCCAAACTCAAAGAATGCACTCAGAGACACATGGAATACAGTGAAAGTGAGACTTTAATGGAAATCTTACAAGATCAGGTGCCTGGTGAGCAGAGACACTAGAAGTTGTTACAACCAGCATTATATTGTCCAGTGGGCAAGTCTCTCCCTGGGTTCTTTATTGACTGCGTACTAGGGAGTATACATTCTTCCCTCTCCCCAAGCTGCCTAGATTTCCTATTGGATTATTTAAAACATGCCTCTCTTGGGATTGGTCAAATTTTAGAGGTGGGCTTTAGGTGGTATCTACCTCCTTTGTGGCAGGAAGGTCTCCTTATGATATGTGCTTTCTGACACATACACATTTTTTACCCATTTCCTCATTCTATTGTGATTTACCCCTTCCAGTTTAAGTTCCTGTATTAGCTGGCCCTCCCCCAACATCTGCAAGCTGATACACAAACAAGTGGCCAGGGTTAAATGCCTTGCTTTGAAAATGGACCACACTGACTATTTCTAACACTTTTGAGGATTTCTGAGCACTGCCTTCCTTCTGGCAGAGTACCCCCTCAGAACAAACCACTGAGTCACTAAAGTGAGCTGACCTGCAATGGATATGTAGCATGAACAGGAACTAACATTTTTCATAATAATGAAAATCATAATGTAATTTAAAATTCTCCAACAGCCACCTATAAAAGGTAAAAAGAAGCAGGTGAAATTATATTTTAATATATTTTATTTAATCTAGTAGTTCTAAATTATTACCATTTAAACATGTAATCGATATAGAAATGATTCCAACAGTATATACATATATATACATATATATATATATACATATATATATATATATATATATATATATGTATATACATACTATAATATATATATTACATATAGTGTGTGTGTACACTAAGATTTCAAAAATCTAGTGTGGACTTCCTCCAGAGACCACAGCTCAGTTTGGATTAGCTATCTCTCAAGTGTTCACCAACAATATGTACTAGTAGCTACCATATTGACAATTCTACCATTTTAAGTCTCTGTTATTGGGGGTTATTTGTTGCTGCAGCATAACTTAGCCAATCCTGACTGCTTCACCAAATACTGGTTTTCCTCAGATACCTGATGTAGCAAGTTTCCTAGACTTGACATAGAGATTACTAGCATTGGTGCAGAGTAACCAAGAGTATGTTGTAGCCTGTTCACTTAATAGCAACACAGAACCTCTGTGTCAGCACTGGACATCTCATGGTTGTAGCCTAAGAGGGGGTTTGCTTGAGTTCTTCATAAATTTACCTGAATTAAATTTAAATTGAAGCTTCTGCAGTATCAAGAAGGTAAATATTTTTCTGTCTAATAATAGTGTTTTAGCAAGGTAATCAGTAATGCAAGAAAGGTGTTCATCTGCATCCCAAGACGCTCACAAATTAATTTAGGAACCACTCATTCCCAGTGGCTATGTGCTTAGTAACATGCTAGGTGCTGTGAATACACATATGAAGAAGCTGACAGTCTCACAGAGACAATAGTGAACATAAATATATAGCATCAATTAGGTAAGATATGATTTGTATTAGCTTTATATCACTGAAGAAGAGGTTAACTCAGAGTCTGAAACAGCCCATATTTCATGAGAGTCAGAAGTCTAAGTCTAACTCAGCTGAGTCCTGAAGTCAGGGTCACTATAAGGCTGTCAGTCAAACGATCATCCTTTCCATAGTTCAAGGTCCTCTCACATGCTTATTTAGTTCCTTGTGATTGTAGGACTGAGGCCCCTTTTTTCTTGTTGGCTCTCATCTAGGAACTGTTTGTGGTCCCCAGAGGCCACACACATTTCTTGTCCTCACAGGACTTCTTACAACATGGCAGCCTATTGTTTTAAAGCCAGTGGGAGATTTTCTCTGACCTCTTGACTCCCTTTTAAGGACTTACCTGAGCAGAGTGGGGGTGATCCAGAATTTGATGAATGCCTATTCAGCAATCACAAGAGTGATATTGCTTCCTATTTGCATGCTCCAAGAAGAGGGGCTTATGCAGGGTTTCTACATTGGTTGAAAGAGGTGATGTGAGTCTTGGGGATCAGATGGAAGGTAGAAGTCTGCCTGCCCCATGGCCTGAAACCAGGAGAAGTAGGAATATTTTTAGGCAGCGAACCAGCATGTGAGAAAACCCTGGGACTCTTAAGAGTATGGAAATTTGGAAAGAAAAGGAAAGAAATCCAGTGTGGCTAGGGTCCAGAGAAACAGGGAAAGTGGCACAAGATAAGGGAATAGCCAGAGCATGCAATGGCCGCATTACTGGTTTTCTAGAGAGTCAACTATGGTCACAATGCATTTTTAAAGACATCTCTAATATCAGTGAGGATACATGGGCAAGGGTGGAATGAGAGAGTCCAGCTACAAGGCTGCTGCAGTATTCAAAGATAGCTGATGTGACGTGAACAATGGTGGCAGTAGCTGTAAAGAGTAGACAGATTCAAGAGAAATGTAAAGGTAGACTCAATAAGACTTGGTGATTAATATAATTGGATGTAGTGTGAGGAAAAAAGCCAGTTAAGGAGGACAGCTGGACTTTAACCACTGAGTGACAGGTTCTACCATTTTCTGGTTCTGAGGCCAGTGAGAAGAAGAACAGTTTTCCATTTTTAGATATGTAAGTCTGATGTTTGCCAGGAAGACAAGCAAGGGCAGATATTATATTAGCCTTTGGCTATGATTATCTGGAACTTGGAAGGGCAGTCTGGGCCAGATATGAATCTTGGAGACATCAGATGATAGGGGACATCTAAAGGCATTGGAAAGATGAGCTTATCCAGGGAGGACAGGTAAAGTAAGACCAGAGCCTGAATGGAGTCCTTGGGGAATCTACATTTAAAAGCTGTCTCATAGACCTATTTCCTGTGGCTGATGCTAAAGTCATCTTCAGAGAACGAATAATGTGACTATTTAGGAATAGGAAAATCCCAGAGGCTTCTCTCCATCCGGGCACTGAGAGAGAGAGGGAGAGAGAGAGAGAGAGAGAGAGAGAGAGAGAGTAGACAGAGAGAGAGGGAGAGTCATAAAAAGGAATTGTACCAGAATCACTGAAGAGCTTTTTTGAACTATAGTCACAAACTTTGATGTGTCTATAAGAGAATCAAGAATAACAGATGCAAAAAAACCAAAATAGTCTCTTTAGAGACACATGCCCTCATTTTTTCAGAGAAAACTGAAGCTGAAAAAAGCATAAGTCATTTGCCCACTGACACACTGCTGGTTAGATGGCAGACCTCCTGAGAGGAGTTGAAATTGCTTAGTGAGTTCTCCCAGATCTTTAACCTGCCAGAAATATACATTTTCCCATCAGTCTTAGACTAGATTCAGACTCATGGATAAATTGTAGCATCAGCTATGGTTACCAGGATTTCTACCACCATTCGGTAAATATGGTAGGAAAAAGGAAATTCTCACTTCTTGAACTTATTACCATACAATCATGTCAGCCTTAGAACTACCCAGCAAGGTAGATATTTTCCTCCATTTAATAAATATAGATCCTGAGGCTCACAAATCAAGTAATGTACCTCAAAACATCAAGTAGTGCGTGGCAGAACCAGGATGGAAATTTATTCTTACCATACTGGCCTTGTATTAATTGTAAGATGTTTAGAGGGAGCCCAGTGAACTGTACTTTGGATTTTAATATGTAACTAACCATTTCTCAAAAAAATTAAATGGTAATAGGGTGAAGTAAATAAGAAAAAGCATTGTGAATGTGAGAGCCCTGGCTTTCTTCTTGGGAGAGCAGCTCTGACTACTGGCTCCATTCCTTAGTCACTGTGTGACCTTAGACAAAACACCACACCTCTTTGTTCTTTAGTTCCTCATCTGCAGTAAATTAGGGTAGTGAGAATAATGTCTGCCTCATAAGCTGGTGTGAAGATTGAATGACCTGATGTGGGTAAAAGCCCTATGACACTATCTAACACGTAGTGGAATGATGTAACTTCTTCTGCCACTAGCACTACGGTTCGTTCATAATTATACAATGTTTTTTCATCCAAGAAGCTTATCTGAGTTCCCAATTGGAAAATAAATATTCCCTTTTTCCCCAGAATTTTAGGGTTTTGCTTTGTTCTCATAATAGCATAGTTTTGAGAAAGTGATATCCAGGTAATTACCTGAGGGGATACAGAACAAATGCAAGTTGCTGTCCTGGCTTGACCCTATATGCTCAATAAATTGAAACATCAAGCATATTTATGCCCCGAGGCCTTTGCCTTTTCCTCTTCCCATTGTCTGGAATGTTCTCTTCCTTTATAATAAAACAGCTGTCTTCAGATCTCTCTTCAAATATCACCTTTCAAAAAGTCCTATCCAGAGTACTTGAGCTGAAATAGGATCTCCTTCCCACCATTGCTATTCTCGCAACTTCTTGGCTCTTCTTCAAAGCACACCATCAGGAATGCTGTATATCATTAAGTGATCGATGCAAGCACTGTACACATGAGCCATGTCCCCAGCCTTTTATGCCTTCATTATTTTTCAGATAGGGTCTCACACATTTTGTCCAGTCTGGCCTCGGACCATGATCCACCTACCTTTGCCTTCTGCACAGCTGGAATTAGAAGCATGAGCCACTGTGCCCGGCTCTCATGGCATCTTGAACTTAATATTTCTGAAACTACTGGAATGATCTATCTCTGTACCTTCATTCTCAAACCTGATTTCCCTCACTCTCCTCTTCTGAAATCAGGAATCATGAAGTCTAGAGATGTACACACATACATGCACACACAGACTTCTTTGAGAGATAGATTGCTTGAATGAGATTATGTCGTGCTATTTCTTTTTTCTTTCTTTTTTATCCTACTGCCTTATCTAACCTCCTGTTATGAACTTGTTACACATAAGGCAAGGTCTGTGATTTATACAGCTTTGCATTCTTAATACCTAGTTCCAGAAAATGTTCAATATATTCCTGCCGACTGAAAGAAAGAGGAAATGTTTTCTACACATGTTATCTACTTCTACTCCAGGTAATTTTCATGCTGTTTGTTAATTTCCACAGTTATTTATCTAAGCATATTTTTGCAAACTTTGCTAGCAGGTCATTTTTTTTTTCTCAAGGTTCTAACCTAAGGGACATTTATTGCAGTATATTAATGAAACCACTCCATGTTTCATAAAAACGACTTTCATTTCTCTTCACTTTGGCACTTGGCACACTTGGATTTATGTGGGAAGGAATACTTAATAACAAGGAAAGACCTATTTAGAAGCAGCCGCATAATCATTCAGCAGTAGAGAAAAGAGTGATAAATGGACCATACAATTAGCCGTCATCTGTTTCACATTTATTTTTCAGCACTGAGGTTCAGAAGGTATTCAGGAACAAGCAATAGGCATGCCTTCTCAGGTCCTCCTTGAAAAGAAGAACATAAATAATAAGCCCCAGACACTAAATCTCCCTGTAAGCATATAAAAGGAACACATGCACACACGCACACACACACATGATCCATGAGTAGATATTCTTTTCTTGAATAGCATTCAGTTAACATTTTTCTCAAAATAATTAAAATAAACTTAATAGCCACCAATCCAATCTCCATTGGTTTGTACCTTCAATTAGCTTTACCCCACATGTATATCTCTTTGTTTTTGTTGCTTTGCTTTCTAAAATATGAAATTCTTTTTAAGATTAGTGTGTATAAATTGATAAAGTGATAACCCAGAGAATATGCATCTCGAGTGCATTACAAAGCCATGGACTTACATAAACCTTAGAAGTTATTAGATAAAATTCATAAGGGTGTCAAGAGCTGTGGACATGGAGTCATCTCTTTCTGGGACAAGTATTCAGTGTGGCCATGAGTAAGTTACTCCATCTGTCTCTTTTTCCTCCTCTAAGACACTAATAGACACATTAGAATTTTAGTTGACATGGGATCTGCTCAGATAACAACCTTGGCTTTTTACACATAGAATGTGGTATTTAGAATGTAACTTAAACAGAATACTATATTCCTTTTAATGTTTTCATGCATTGATAGAGGATATCAAATTGATTCCTGTTCCACTAGAATTTATTTTCTGTACACCTCGCTGTCTCAGTTCATCTATGGAGAGACTACACTGTAAGAGATATATTCTGCTCTAAGTCAAGGTTTGTTTAAATCTGTGAGTCAGTCACATTTCCACATATTGTCTTCCCGTGTTGCACAATTTTACTCTTTCATAAGAAGACGGAAAAAGAACCTTACAGAATTGATACACTTGATGTGTCAGTTAACTTTGTGTTACTGTGACAAAATAATGGAGACGACAAACTTGTAAAGAAAAAAAAAGGTTTTTCTGACTCATGGTCCATGGTCCAAAGTCTCTATTTTTGAGCCTGTTGTGAGGAAGCAATTCCTGGTGTGAGCATGTGGTAGAGCAAGCTGTTCACCCTGTGGTAACTGAGAAGTGAAAGAGAAAAGCAGGAAGGAGGTCTGGGAGCAGTGGCACATGACTATAATCACAATTACTTGGGAGGCAGAGATTGGAGGGTCATGTTTTGATGATGTACTGGGCAAAAGTTAGCAAGACCATATCTTATAAACAAATTAAAAGCAAAGGGCTGGGGTGTGACTCAAGTGATATAGCGCCTGCTTAGCAAGCACAGGTCCCTGAGTTCAAACCCCAGTACCACAAAACAAACAAACAAAACAGAAAACAAGAAAGAGGCCAGGATTCAAATGCTCCCTTCAAGGGTACACCCTCAATGACCTCCTTCCTTCCATTAAGCCCCACTTCCTAACGGTTCCACCACCAGTCCCACAGGCTGGTGACCAAGCCTTCAATACAAGGGCTTCTGGGGGCTCTTCACAATCCCTGCTGTAGCATGTAGGTGAATATAAAGAACTACATGATCCCAGTTACAATTTCCAAGCGAGGAAACCCCAAAACCCTCCCAGACTCTTAAGTGCATCTTTAACGTAAACAAAAAGAAGGAAATACAATCTTCCTTCCGCTTCAGAGCTTCAAAAACTATTATATTTTGAAAAGCAAGCAACAGTTTTCCAAAACCCAAATTCCCCAAATGCTCATGATAAACTGTGGGACTGTCTCAGCTCACCAAGGTTTCAGGGCAACTGCAGACAAGCATGGTACAGAACTGGCAGTCTATGTGTTTCTATGTATTCTGTACAAACACTGCAGCCCATGAGCTCATTCACACCTCCTTGACTACTTGCCTACTTGGCTTGAGGCACCTGCACAAGGACAACTGAATGTAATATGTTACTGAGTCAAAAACAAGCAAAATAAATAAATAAATAAATTACACCAGTTTTTACAGAGACAAAGGGCAAAGTATTGGTCACCCCGTCTTCAGTTGTTGCTGGCTTGTCCATTCCCTGGGCAGGTGCCTGATTCATAGCAACCAGCTATGTTGGCTCCAAGAATCACTTCATTGACCATCACTTGCTGCTTCACAGAACTCATAGCATTCATCAGAGCCAGGTCTCACTGACCTCATTGTGCTAGCCATATCCATGCAGCAAATGCCCACGTGTGCTCCCTCTGTACCAGGCACTGTGCTAGGCCCAGAATAACAGAAACATTCCTTGTTATCAAAGGGTTATATTCAGGTCACTACTTGTCCCAAGCTAAAAGATCAAACTCAATTTCAGCTTGAACTGCCAGAATGTTTGATTTTTTTTTTCATATGAATATCACAAGGCTCCCCCCAACTACACTAGAGATGGGCACTGGCCCTCCTGCCCATGGGAAAGCCAGCATTACAGAAGAGTCTCTGAGAACACTGTAGTTGACACCACTTTGATTTTCATATCTTGATGAGTTCATATAAAATGAAGTACAATATTTATGAGCCCAGCAAGAAGACCCTGAATTAAAGTGTGAGACATGAATTATAATTGCATATCATCTGCAATTTAAAAAATTCCCTGGAGTATTGATTTACCCCAGTAGAAACATAAAGTTAAGCTTCTAATTTTATTAACTGTGCAAAATAAGTCAACATTGTTAAATTATAAAAATTTAAATGGTCTGCAGTCTAGTGGGAAAGATTTAGATAAATAAATGGCTCTTCTACTAATTTAGACTGTTTGGCTCACTGTTTTCCTCTACCTCCTTCCACAACCCAGTTCTGCCCCTGGGAGGCAGAGTCTAAAGAGATATTTTCTAATTGGTTGTTTATGTCCCTTCTGCCACAGGCAGAGACCAAAACCTGTCTGGTGGTTACCAGGGTGTGAAGTCCCAGCTTACTTCCCTGTTCAAGTTTTTGGTTGACAAAAAGCCCTGAAGGAGGCAAAGTCTTTGGGCCAAAGAGCAGCCCTTTGAAAATGCTTTGCCTGACACCAAATCCATATTCAACTCTTGTGTCTCATTTGTCCCTCCATCTCTACCCTCACTAACGTTTGATTTTACCTGGATGAACAAGAGTGTTTCTCATCTCTGCTTTCAGCACAACTCTGCCTTGTAATTTATTCTCCATAATGAAGCCACAGTGATTTTTTTTATTGTTTTATTCATATGTGCATACAATGCTTGGGTCATTTCTCCCCCCTGCCCTCACCCCATCCCTTACCACCCACTCCGCCCCCTCCCTCTCCCCCCCACCCCCCAATACCCAGCAGAAACTATTTTGCCTTTATCTCTAATTTTGTTGAAGAGAGAGTATAAGCAACAATAGGAAGGAACAAGGGTTTTTGCTGGTTGAGATAAGGATAGCTGTACAGGGAGTTGACTTACATTACTTTCCTGTGCATGGGTGTTACCTTCTAGGTTAATTCTTTTTGATCTAACCTTTTCTCTAGTTCCTGGTCCCCTTCTCCTATTGGCCTCAGTTGCTTTTAAGGTATCTGCTTTAGTTTCTCTGTGTTGAGGGCAACAAATGCTAGCTAATTTTTTAGGAGCCACAGTAATCTTTAACACCAAAATCAAGATGGCTTTCCTGGCTTCCAAGAACAGAGCCCAGAGGCCTATGGAGTACTTTGTGCTCTGTCTTCTACTCACTTTTCTTGCCTCTGCTGATGCTACTCTTATTTCCTACACCTCAGCTACATCTTCTTTCTGTTGCTTTTACACACTGTGATTTTCCCAGCTCAGTGCCTTTGCATCCAGAGGATGTACCCCATAATCTTTTCACTGCTGGCTCCTTCTCCTATTTTAGGTCTCACTTCACAAGACTCCTCTACAGAGAGGCTGTTCCTTCACTACCCATCCAAAGTAGTATGTACCCCCTTTCTGTAGTACTTTATCTTCAGAACATTCATCATTATCTGAATTTATCCCTCTCTTTTAAACTTATTTTGCTTATCTTCTTTTTAAAAATATCTGTGCAGAATATAAATACCATTCCTAACTCTCTTGTTCATAGCTGGATCTCCAGTGGGATAGCTGTGAAATGAATATGTGCACACTTTAAGGGCCTGTCTTATTGTTAAGGAGTCCACCCCAAAGCATCAACTCCATTCAAATTCATACATTCTATGTTACAACTCGATCTAAAATGTGGGGGATTTGGATATACTTTTTCAATTTAGTTTCTTTTTTCTGTTTCAGTCCTCTCTAATAAATAGTGACATTATCTTTGTGAAGTTGCATGCCCCATGGGAAGTCCTTGGAAGATACGCAGAACAAATGAATGTAAGGATGCCTTTCAGGTAAGTGTAAATGTATTTTTCCCCACTGTCTCTGCTGCTCCCTTGTAAACCTAATGTTCTCCCCTCAAAGCAAATAAAACTGAAATGCAGACTACAAAAGCTATTAGAGGAGAAAATTCTTCAAGTATTTAGGAAAACTAATAAGTCTTCATGACCAATAATGATTTCATGGCTTTTTGTGACAATCTCTGGCTAATTCTGTCCTTACCAGGCAGCAATTTCAAGCACCTGTGACACAGAAGCATTTTCCAAGTTGCATTTTCATTGCTAAAGAGCCATTTCTAGAAGTCTTCTGTAATGCTGCTTTGAACAGTGAGACCCAGGAGATCACGCTCCTTAATAACCAGTACCTTCCAGAGAAACATTAAAACCTGCTTCCCAAGAAACAAGTTCAAGAAATGTCATGCAAATGTGAACTATTTTTTAAATCACTTATTTTTAAATTTAAAAAGTCATAAACAGTGTGCAAACATAAATATCGGTATTTGTTCCAAGGAGACTAGAAAACACTTTGTGTGGATTGCTGAGTTTCTTAAAAGGTTTGATTTTCCTTTGTCTCGCAGTGAATATTCTTCTTTGCCCTGTGGATTAAGGAAATGTGATCTTCATTTGCTAGATAGAAATAAAGTATTAACCCTGAAATTACAAATGCCAAGATTTGGAGGGGTCCATAAAGGAACTTGCTAAAGTGGGCGGGAGAATTCAGCACCAAGAACAGTTCCAAAAGGAACTGAGTTAAGTACTTTGGGTTTTCAATTTGCAGGTCAAATCAAGTCAGATGACAGGATTTAGGCAAGAGGGTATAAATTCTCTAATATACCTCTTCATGGACTGTGGAAAGTTATAGAGACAGATAACCAGCTACCTTCATAGAGACAGAGACAGAGACCAGGGACATATTAGAATGGAAATTTCCATTCATAACCCTGTGGTAGATCTCCCAGGCGATCTTATTTCCTTTGCTTATTGGTCTTTATGTCCTAATACCAAGTCAGAACAGAGGCTGGGATTTCTAGCATCTGTTTTCCTAGAGGCAAAATTCTCAAAATAGATAAATACATAGCTAAATAAATACATGGCTTTGATCTTGTGATTTGTTTTTGTGTTTAAGATGTTGAAAGGGAGCTCTGAGGACTCAAGGATTTATATATATATTTATATATATACATATTCACTAGGAGAGAAAGTCAAGTCAGTTTTCATTGAAAACTGCTATACAATAATAATTAAAGCAAGTTATTAGACAATGGTGTAGTAACTATGTAAATGAATTAATACCACATTATACCTAAGAACCAAAAGGGAAATAAACCACTACAAAAATATGCTTGGGTAGAAATTGAGAGCCCTTTCCCAGTGTAAATCTCACAAAACCTTCTACCAAAATACCCTTCTGAAATAAAGATTCCAAGGAGAATGAAAATTCGAGCAATGTTAATGCAAGGTTGCCTTAATATTCACAAGGATTCCATCTGCAGGGCCTGGCTGCATCATAGCAAGTATTTCTGCATGCCCACTGCCCACTGTGTAGCAGAAAAGTGCTGCCCCAAGCACCATTAGTACCTTTCTCACATGGCATTAAGAGAATGAGATCCAAGCAATAAGATGAAAATGAATGTGAATAATAATCTTCTTTCAGATGTAGAAATTCCTGCAGGACAATGATTTTAGGAGAAAATACTGTTAATGTGAGACATTAATTGGCCTCATTAATATTGCTGTGATTTTTCCTAAGCATAGATTCACTTGTTACAGCTTGATGCATTTAAAGTTTATATTATTATCTGGTTCTCAGTTTCAGACATGCAACTCTAGCCTAAGGAGATGCATGAGTTTCCCAAGGAGGAATTCTCCCACCATATCATTTCAACAAAATGTTATGAACAGCAATTGGACTACATTTAAATGTCCCAAAGAGTCTTACCTGTATTTATTTTCTGTAGACTGCACTTCTGAGTGTCATGATTAGTTTTCTTGGATATTTAACCATACAATGCTTAAAAGGAAATTAAAGAATAGGTTTCTTATAGGAAGGGGACAATAAAACCTGCTTCTTAAATACCTATATGTCCATAAATTTATTTTTAAATTAAGGCTTCATTTTTAGAGAATTTTTGGCTTTACAAAAAAATTCAGCATATAGTTCATAACATTCCTCCACACACCCCCTCACAGTTTCCTTATTAACATCTTTTTCATTAGTATGGCTTATATGTTCAATTGGTGGACCAATATTGATACATTACTATTAACTAAAGTTTATAGCTTTCCCTCACGCCATGTCATTCTATGGGTTTTGACAAGTGCATATCACCGTGTAGTTCTCATTATAGAATCATAAAGACTATGATGTCCTAAAAATCCCCCAGGCTTCACCTATTCATTCCTTCACCAAAGCCCAAGCCCTTGGTAACTATGGCTCTTTTTATTGTCTCTCTGCATATTGTCACAAATATGCCAAATATGTTTGTGACATAAAAATTTCCCATTTTCCAAAAGTGAGATAGCTCAGTAACAGTTCAGAATACAGATGAACCGCATCAGTTTCCTTGCTGCTCCATTGGCAGAAGCCTAAAATATGGAAAGGAGGTTACATTTTAATAAAGCACTGAATATACATAACTCAAACTATACCCAGAATTTTCATGTTAAATATTTAAAAATGTAAATATGCAGCAATGTAACTGAATCATATTAAATCTGATTTTTAAATATTTTTTCTAGGAACTCTTGGTCTGTCTTACCTTCATCTAAACCCAGTGGTTAGGCAGTATGCCCCAGTGTGGATATTGACGCTGAGAAGTTAGTGTCTTTCTGACTGGTCATGAGATATATAGTTTTATATTGCTCCTGTCTAAAGCATAAGAAAAGTGTTCTATAAACTTAAAGTACTATATAATTATTATTTTTACATAACACTGTGCCCACTAAATTATGTATGTTACCTCCTAATTCATCTCTGCATTTCCCTGGGGTGGGGAAACTGACATAGGCTGACTGTGGAAATACCTATCACTCCAAATCATCATTCAACACATGTTTTGCAGGCAAGGAGTAACGGTAAAAATCATAGTCCTAAGGAGAAGAAGAAGTAGCAATGGAAACTGTTTCTTAAGATTTCATGACTCAAAAGTGTATGCCCTGTTTTCCTACTACATTTCTCACTGTTAATCTCTTTTTAGTTTTTTCTTCTTCACCTCTTACAGGCTTCTATCTTCAATCTCCTTTCCTTCCTTGCTAGTTCAAACTGTAACTGACGATGGGTTTTCTTCTCGACTGGCTTCATTTTTGCTGTTCTTCCAGGAGAAAAATCTATTACCTGCCCCGCCGGTACAAGTTCATGAGCAGGTTAGTAGCACGCTATGTCATGATGGTGTTTGTTTGCTGGCCTGTGTACTCCAACAATGACAAGTAGCTATAAGCCTGGGAAGATGTCATATAGGAAAATGACTGCTATGTACATCCAAAATTAGCTGTTTGGGGTTAGCCTGAAACAAATCAGAGACAAAAATGTTCCTCTCAGAGTCTTCCCTGTGACACCTTCACACTCGAGAGGATGGTGTTTATCTGCAGGTGTGTAGAGGATGTTGTTCTTTTAGCCTCGTTTATTAGATCAATTACCCCAAATCCCAATCATTCAGAACATCTTTAGCCTGGAAGTTATTTTTTTTCATACAAATTCTTCCATCTACTATATGTAACTTGAAACCTTGAAGTACACATGGTCACCCTCTCAAAAAGTTGATGGGTACTCAAGCGCACACACACACACACACACACACACCCTTAGGCAGGGCCCTCCTGTGTTACTAACACTTTGTAAATAAAATATACAGATGTATGGCCTTACTCAGGAGCTCTTTCAACCTTCTTTACAAAAAAAATCCAAGTGGATTAAGATTTCATTTGCTATATTTTAAATCCTTCCAAAGTTTTTTCTTACTGTTTAATGAGAAGCCAAGGAGAAAGGGAACTCATGACTGATGTCCCTAATTAATTCCATGTGGTCATTGTTGAATCTAATTTCAAAATCTCAATTGGTCTTTTTACCATTCAGCATGAGCTGAGTTAATGGGTTAACTTGAGGTCCACTGAGTTTCTCTGAAAATTTCATAGTTCAGTTCTGTGAGATTTAGGATTAAGGTCACTGGGTTTGTATGCTATGTAGAGTGGTAAGTAAAAGAGCAATCGATACATTTTGGTGGATTTTCTCAAGTGTATATGCACTCAACAAAATATGGTGAGAGAACTAAGATGTTATGGTTTCTCAGTTTCCCTCTGCAGCACACTTAGTTAGAAGTTCTTCTACCGTTAGGTGGTAGATATGGCATTTGTATTCACTATGATTTAGATTAGTCCCTTATCACACTTTGGTCTTCTATAAATGCCTAGTATAACCGTAGCCTGTGTCAGTAGTCCTCAAACTTTATCCAGCATCAGAATCACCTGGAGAGTTGTTAAAACACATATTTCTATGTCCCACCCCAGAGTTTTTGTTTCAGTAGGTCTGTGATAGGGCTGGAGAATTTCCATTTCTAACAGGTTCTTAGCTGAGGCCAATGCTTCTGGTCCTGGGACTATAATTTGAAAACTGCCAATCTGCATGACATATCAATCTCTACCTTCCTGTTAAATTAAGGATTTGATAAATGATAACCAAAGTCCGATGATAACCAAAGTCAGATAGATTTTTCATTTGGAAATGAAAACCAAAGTCAGATAGAGCTTTGATGGCATAGTAGTAATATCAAGTCTGCACATGATATTGCTTCGATCTGTTTGAATAAAATATATTCCGAGTTCAAAAAGGTATGGACTATGAGGCTTACCTTTGTCCAAATTTTCCAAGGAGCCTTTATTTAGTAAAGTCAATGTATGTGTTATATTTTTATCATAAAGCCCATGTTGGCACTGGACGCTTGGGGTACGTTAATTCATACCTCTGAGTCTAAGTTTCCACATTCATAAAATGAAGTTGTCAGTTTCTACCCTGTGGGGTTGATGCAAGGTTTAGTAACTAGTATGCATCTCATGCGGGATATTTGTGAGAATAACCTTATGTCCACGCACACCTCCCATTCCCTTTTACTTTCTGAACGTTTAGCCAGCTCCTCTGTCTCTCCTTTATTATTTCATCTGATGACTAGTCCACTAGCTCCTGGAAAGTTTTTATTAGTCATTTATACTCCAGATAATCTCCATTTATATTCTCTAGACAGGCTTTGGCTTCACTATTTGTACAATCATGAAACTTAAACCTCAGGATCACTATGGTGTTGTACCCTATCATCTAGTCAACCTTTTGAGTTATACAGATGCTGTCTCATTGAAATTTGTAGAATTCATTCAGTGCTCTTCATTTCCACTGCCATTGCCATAGCTGGACTCTCTTTACCTCTTGCCTATTTTATAACAATTTATTTTTCTGCCTCTGTTCTAACCCCTTGCAAATGTTTTTCTCATCATTTTCTTAAATAGCAAAATCTTCTGGCCACTACACAGTGATCAAAATGAAGTTAAAAGACTCAGCTTAAGCCCAGCCCTTGATAAACTATCAAGCCCACCATTGTTGGCTCCATCCACTCACGGTTCCCAAATATGTTATGCTCACTTGGGAGTATGTATCTTGCATATAATTGTTCTTCTGGGTGTTCCATTTCTAACTTGTTCACCAAGGTGACACCTACTCAGTCCTCAAACCTCAGTCCACGTGGTTGGGCTTTTTACCCAGGTTAAATGATGCCTCTTTCTGTTCTCCATGGCACCCTATGACACCATCACCCCTTGTTGTAATCTATGGTATAGATGCATATCTTCCTACCAGGACAGTGTTTAAAAGCAAGGAAAGCACATCCTAATCTATATTTTCAGCACATAGCACATAATAGATGGGATAAATGAATTAACAAATGAATAGCCACACATACATGAGGACAGGAGTGGGAAAAAAGGAAGTCACAAAGGAAGGAAGCATAGAAAACCCAGGTCTGTGTAAAGTGTCAGGCATAGACTTTGGACTGAAACATTTGCTCCAGCAATGGGGAAGAGATGGGTAATGAGAACTAGAAAGAAATGATGATTAAAGGAAACACAGAATCTCAAGATTGGATGAGATCTCAATGCCAGCAAGTCCAACCATTCACTAAATACTCAAATTGGGTTTCAGTCAGTCCATATGCCTAAATATAGCAGCATCTCTAACCCATTTGCAGCTCTGATGATTAGAAAATTCTTCCTTAAAATAAGTCACAATCCCTCTTTCTCTTTAACTTTCATTCTTTGATCATGGTTCTTCCTCCTGGATAGACAAAAAAAAATCTACAGGTCAAAGGTAAAGTATGTTAGATTGTGAAAGTATAAGAGGATTTAGTACTTCTTGGGTGTTTGGAAATTGAGAGTTGAGGAGAAGGAGGGTTTTCACTGCCAAAGAATTATAAAACTGTTGTTGGATATAAAAGAAGAATGCAAATCCAGCGGAGACAGAGGTGTGATTGATGAGAAAAGGTGGTTATTTTCTTTTAGTAATTCTGCATTGTAATTCATACCAGGTCTTTGAGGTGTCATTGTAGTAGTGGCCTTTGGAATTGATGGCAAAACAGCCAGCATGAGAAGTAAAGCTAGAGAACCCATAGAAGTCATGACCTTAACCAGGGACGTGTATGTGATTTTCCAGGAAAGGATGTAAAGAATGAAGAGAGAGGGACAGTGGCCTTGGAAAATCTGTTCTGTAGGGACCAGAGGAGATGGGAGGTGGATAAAAAGTAACAATTCGAAAACAGAAGGAGAATGAAGTGTGGGTGGTGTCAAAAGCAGTAGGAATGAGTTTCCATAGGAATGTGCGTTCTTTAGCTTCTCATGAATGATGAGAGTTTAGAATCTATTTGGGATAGTCAGAAGTCATTGCTAATCTCCATGACAGCAGTCTCCACGGAATGGTGGTTCTCAAATATGCATCAGGATCTGTGTTTTAAACACAGACCATTGGGTCTATCTCCAGGGTTTCTGATTCAATAAATTTAAAGTGTTGGTTGACAAGTTGTAATTCTATCGATATCGCAAGTTATGCAGATGCTAATCCCTCTAGTTCAGGACCACATTTTGAATCATGACCATAGAATGGAAGGTATTAAAAACTATGACTGTTAGTGGAGGAAGGATAAAGTCTGGATGAATCAGAGGTAATGAGAGTTTATTGCAACCTTGAAGTTTTTTATAATAGAAGAAGAAGAGGGGACAAGACTTAGAACAGGACTCAATGGGAAGGAAGCAGAGAAGACCATGAACACAAGACCAGTCACATTCTTCATGTGTGCAGAGGAGAAGTTTTGATTAAGAGCTTGTGAAATCTGGTTTCTAGAGCTGGAAGAACAGTTTAGCAAACACTAATCTTTAGCTCAGTGATGCTCGCTCAAGTGTACAAATCACAATCATGGAAGATCTTAGGCATTGGAAGGCTCTGAGCCAAAATAAAGGAAAAAGAAATCCAATTATATGGTACAACACATTGATTCATAATTACCTCATAAAATAGTTCCCCTCATTGTCTACCATGTAGCATTTAGTTTTGGACTCCTCTGGAGTGATGTGACCTTCTGAAGCCCAATGTCTAGTGTAAATTTTTAAATACAGTTAACTACAAAATGTTATATCTATTTTAACTCTGTGTTTCATCTCAGAACACATTTATTCAGATAATAAAGAGCCTCAACTTCTGTGCAGCCAGCCCTGATACTCAAGTTAAAGAGCACATTTTTGACTTATGCTCTTGATTGTGCCCCAGTAATGAAACACTTGACTTCTGGTATTCTGAAATTCTCCTGTCATACTGAATATGGATATTTAATTTAGCTTTTAATTTCATCTATTAGATAATATTTAATTTCATTAATCCATGAAAGCCAACCCCCAAGCAAACAGATCTCCTTTAAGGATAAGATAAATTAATAAAAGTTTCTAAAGTTTATGAGTAGGCAGAAAAATAAAACATCTTTTCATTAATATCTTTATTCAAAAAGCTGCCCAACTCACATAAAGCACACTCATGTAGTTGTAATTCATATTTTTGGAATACATGCTCACTTTATCTGTGAATTTGGTCTATTAAACACTGCTTGGACTCTTATCTTTGGATAGGCTTATTATGAATTACCTGTCCAATAAAGAAGGAGAATTTGCCATCTTTCTTCTGCCTTTATTTTTTGCCATCACAAAATAGTACAAAAATAGTCTATAGAAGATATGATTAAAAAGTAACAAATTTGATTATCATGGGTGGCTTACAGTTGAAATCTCATTACTACAAATTCCTTTTCTCTCTACTGCACTGTAGGCATTCTGCCTGACTTTATCCTTTGTGATGCTTGATGGAGTTAATGATGGACTCTATTACATTATATATTCAGTATGTCACAATCATATCAGATGATATAGGCAAAATGACAAAATGGCTTGTATGTTCCCACCCCCATTTAAACAAAATTAATATATAAGTGTTCCAAAGCCTTTGGACTCTTCTGTAAGGTATTTAAGCTCTCCTCAAATAGGACCTGAAAGAATCACACTAGTTTCCAAAGATCTGTAAGTCCTATCCAAGGAGAGGCTGTAAAGACAGGGAACTTGGCTCTAAGAAAAGGAAAAAGAAACCCAAGCCTCCTGTTGTCTAACTGTCACCCAGTCCAGAAGGGCTTCATTTACTGCAGGATAGGACTGTGTGCTGCCTCCAGTAGAAAAAAAGAACATCAACAACAAATAGTTCATCTATAGCCCCCCACCCCTTGCAGGCAGATCATCTCTGAAAATGTAACCCGTTAGAAACGTGATGTATAAAATTCTACTCTGGGAAAAAGCAGATGTCTCTAAAGTAGGCCTGTTTCATTTAATTCAGTCTGATCAAGTTGTCACTAGTGCCGATTCCCCTTGGGTTTTTAGAGGCTCAAGAGAAAATTCCCTTTTCTTGTTCTTCCTCATGGTACTCCCACATAGGTAATTTATAACTCTGCACATAGGTAAAAGCCTTTTATAAAAGCCTACTGATTGCTCAGCATGTTGAGACAAAGTCCTTTGCATGTGACCACCTTTGTAGCTGAGGGAACCAAGGATCAAAGGCATTAAGCAGAACCTTCCTAAGGCACACATTAGGAAGCCATGGCAAAGATGGCAAGTCTGTACCCACTTGCTTATAGTGCATTGTCAGTTCTTTCCAGCTACTTTTCCTAGAACTTACCTGCTCAAAACCAGAATTTCAAGGAAAACCCCAGTTTACTGTCAGAACTGTAAAAGTAACTCACCTTGCAGTCCAGATACTAACTTGATAAGTCAAGACCAGAAGTTCCCAGGTGGACAATCCATCTTCTCTTCATTGATTTGCCTGTGTAGGCTGTAAAATAGTTTTTGCTCAGCAAATAGCCTAAATAGAACAAAGTAACAATGTATCCGACCAAAATCAATGCTAAATCACTACGCTAATGTTTTTTCTTTTCTTTTCCTCGTCACTGGAGACTTTATGAAGTAAGCTAACTCCAATACTAAAGAGACAAATGGGAGACTTTCTGATTAGTTTGTTTTGTGACTTAACATATCATGGTAAATTTCAAGATTGCCAGTTTAGGGAATCTTAGTTTATTTTATGTAATATGGGATCAATAAGGGATAATCACAGCTTTTGAATTTCTGTTGAGAAGAGAACTCTACATAAAAATTTCTGTCATTGTCATTAACATTTTCTTTACCCGTGAAACAACTACTTAATTTTTCCCTTTGTACATCCAAGCGTTGTATTCGTTATGAGGTTTAGTCCTCATATTGCCTTTTGTGACTGGCACTGTCAGGTCAGAGAGGTGTAGTCACGTGCCCAGCATCTTGCTCAAAGAACACTGTGCAACTAGACTGTGAATCCATTTCTAGTCGACTCCAAAACCTATCACTGTATACAGAAGATTTTCCACTTGGTGTTGCAAAATAGAAAGTTCTTTATTAACTTAAGCTTGCTTAGAGTGTTATAACCAAGACATTCTTGGCTAAATCATACCAACAAGTACTAAATAAAAAGCATATAATTGGTCATCACTTTCGAGATGAAGACACTAAAGGTCAGTGATGATAAATGCCTTGACCCAGGTCACGCTGGTGTGCAGTGGCAGAATCAAGAATCCAGCTTGAGTTTCATGCTTCCCTACCCAGTGATGTTTGCACTATGTATTTCTCATTTGTGTGGTTGAAAAGTCTGAGTATAGCACAGTTTAGAGATAGAAATTTATCTCCCTGGCAGCCTAGGAAAATACCCACTTACCCTGTCCCTGCCACAAAAGTATAGACTCTTGTTCTCAGAGTCCCCTACCTGGGAGCCATAGTGCCATAGGAACCTGGCTAGCCACAGCCAGGCCTTTAGGGGAGGATCAGACCAAGACTGCTTTTAAGAGGCATGTCAGTGGCCTGTTGCTGTCATAATACATTATCGCCACAAACCTAGCTGCACAGAACAACACAAATTCATTATGAAAGGCCTTGACTGATTTCGCTGATCTGGGCCTCCCAAGGCTGAAATCAAGGCATTGGGCTGCTGGAGCTTTTACCTGGAAACTTGGAGAGAATCTGCTTCCAGCCTCATTCAGGTTACTGACACAATTCCAGTTCACATGATTATAGGCCGGGATCTCTATTTCTTTCTTTCTTTTTTTGGAAGTACTGGGGTTTGAACTCAGGCTTCGTGCTTAGCAAGCAAATCTTCCTGTTTTAAATTTCCTGACAGGCATGTGCCATCACACCCAACTTTTTTCCATTGAGATGGCGTCTCACCAAACTTTTTTGCCCAGGTTGGCCCTGGACTATGATCCTAGACATCTATCATTTGCAGAGCTTGGGATGACAGGTACATACCACTACCCCTAGCAAGTCACTATTTCTTTACTGGCTGTTGTTTAAAAGTCATTATCAGTTTCTAGAGACTGACTGCATTCCCTCACTCCTGGCTCTTCTCATCTTCAAAGCTAGTCATGGCAGATCACCTCCATCTTCTACATTGAATCTCTCTGACCTCTTTTTCTTCTGCTGCATCATTTTGGCTTTTTGAGGACATATGCTCTTCCTATTTTAAGGCCTGTAATCTTACTTACATCTTCAAAGTCCCTTGTTCCAGTCACAGATTTCGGGAGTAGAGTGTGGATATCTTTAGGGGACAATCCTGCCAACCAGAAGAAATCACAAGCTGTTGATCACATTGAGTGTTTGTGTCTGTCATTGTGAAAAGCACAGAAAATGGACGGGACAAGTGTGATGGAACCTGGATGATCCATGATTTGTTCTCCTGCATCTGTTTGGACTCCCCAGTGAAGGCCAGTTCATCTACCACACCTTAAGCTCAGCCAGTGTCTCAGAAGGTTTAAATATGCATTTCAAATATCTTTCTTCTACTGTAGTGTTTTTAAAATCCAGTTTTGCTTTCTATCACTTTCATATTAGTCCTGTGTGTTCCTCAAGAAATTATTAGTAATGCTTGCTATCTGCCTGGAAGCTTCTCCAAAGCATTTCATACACACCATCTTTTATGAGCCTCCTCACCACCGTGGCAGTCGGTAAGATGATGACTTACTATGATTGTAATGATAATGGTGACTATCATTACAATGACTGTATTTTATTACCATGGAAAACAAGGTCCAGACAGGTGAGCGACACCACTGATAAACAACAGATTCAGGTTTTAGGCCCGACAGTCACAAATCCCAGCTTCTTTCTGTCAGGCCAAGCAGTCTCCACTTGCTCCCTTCTCACTTCCTTTTACCTGTCATTTTTCAATTAATTAATCATTTCCATTACACTGTTCTACTCTGTCTTCACCATCTCCACATTTCATTTAAATCATGGTGCCACAGCTGGTGGTTGAAAGCTGCCATTTCATTCCTATAGAGTATTTATGCTTGATTTTTTACAGCTTTATTTGTTTTTATATACATGAAGCACTGTACCCAGCTGGATCAAATTCATAGTCATTGCACACAGAGCCCAGATTCTGCAAAATGTAATCCGATTAGTGCTGCAGAATGGAGATGTGTGGGAGGTAAAAGCTCTATTATAGAAAATCTTTGGGCCAATGTCCTCCTTCTTGAATGAGTTTTAAGGCAAGCAGATAAAATAAAGCCAAGTGCTACAGGGAAGGCCACCAGCTAAGTGTAGGAAGTTTAATTTATGAGTCCATTTAAGGACTAAATCATTGAACTTAGACAAGTGATAGAGGCTAGGGAAACACAATTAACACTCAATTGAAAAGCAAAAAGAAATGTTGAGGTGAGCTAGTTTGCTCAAATTCTTATTCCTTTAAAGAAAGGGGGAAACATAGTAATAATAGCCAGCACTTTCTGTACATGAGACACTATTCTGAAGACTATGTATATATTAATCACTTCATCATCACAACCCTATGATCTGGGTGTCATACTCATGCTCATTTTATAGATAAGGAAAATTGAGGCACAGAAAAGGTAGATAAGTTGCTCAAAGCAATGCTGCTATTGTTTACAGAGCCAGGTTTTGAATCTAGGCACTCCAGCTCCAGAATTCACATTCTCAAGGACTATGTCATATTGCTTCTCTCCAGCCCATCGCCTTACTCTAATTTTAAATATCTTTAAATAGATGGTGAGTGGGAGGAGGACCAGGGAGAGAAAGGATGGAGAAGATAGCCCCTTCTTGGGGCTTTGAACCCTTTCTTTCCTAGTTGCATGATCCTGGGTGGAATTTTTACTCCTCTGTATATGGGGGGAGGGAATGGGAAGGGTGTACTTTGAGAGTGTGGGCCTAGAAAAACTGTATATTCTCTCTAGTTGGAACCTTCAGGGATTCTGAAAAAGGACAGCCACCATCAGGCAGAATTGGGGTTATGGTGAGACTGGAATACTGAGAGTAAAGGAGAAGGTAGCAAAAGAACTTACCATTATTTTTCTGTGTCAGGTTGACTGGGCTAAGGGATGTCCAGTAGGTGGTAAAACATTATTTAGGGATGTGTCTGTGAGGATGTTTCCAGAAGAGATTAGCATTTGAGTTGGTATACTGAGTAAAGAAGTTGGCTATTACCAATGTGTATAGATATCATACAGTCCATTGAGGGCTTGGATAGAGTCAAAAAGTAGAGGAAGGAAAAACTTGTTCTGTGTTTTAGCTGGTACATCCCCACTGTATCCTGCCCTCAGATACCAGTATTTCTGAATATCTGTCCTTCAGACTCAGGCAGGGACTTACACCATTAGCTTACAAGATTGAATTGTAGTCTGCAAGTGGGAGGCCTAGGGAATCTAATGGTTTAAGTTACAATACAAGATGAGGTCTTGAGAACTAGGACCGCTGATGTTGAGGGCAGGAGAAGATGAATCCCAGCTCCATAGAAAGCAGATTCCTCCTTACTTTGCTTTTTGGCTCTATTCAGGCCCTTAACATATTAGATGATGTTCACCCACTCCAGTGATGGGCACCTTCTACTCAGTCTACCAATTCAAATACCCATCTCTTCTGAAACATGCATAGAGATACCCTATAATAATTTCCTACCAGCTGTCTAAGAACCCCTTAGTCCAGTCAAGTTGAAATGTAAATAATAAATTTGCAATACAACACTTTTAATTGGAAAAATAAAACATGATTGAATTACAAGTATTTTAATAAATAGACTTAGAAGTCTTCTCCAGAGAAATTTGTTTCTTCTGTATCTCTTAAGCACAATTCCCATTTTCAGCAATGCAGTGATCCCTAAAATCAAAATATGCATTTTGGTCCTGGCTTAATTTTAATTTCAGCTGGATTATCACCCTTCAGGGGTTCATTTTGCAATGTATGAAGTGAGCATGACACCTGTTCAACCTGTCTCATACAGATGCTGTTTAATATATGTTCTTCCCTCTCCCCCCCAAAAATTCAGTGGTATAGATACCTGAGGTAGAACAGTATTTTAAAGTCTGGTATGCTTTTGTTTCTTTCAGTGGTTTGCTGTGAAGAGTAATTGAGAACTGGCCAGTTGGAAGCCACATGTGTTCATTAGTGCAAATCAATAGGACTGGGGGAATAGGGTCATAGCTAACGAGGAAAATGTGCCTTGTAAACAGTGTTTATGACCCTGTTGTTATTTTCCTTGATTTGGCATCCTTGTGTGCACTGGCCAAAATAACACCTGTGTGTCACAATGCCCCAGAACCATAAGAACTGTGGAGTTAGCTTGAAAAGAGATTGGCCAAGGCTAAAAATCTGACTGTCCACTTAGAGGCTGCTCAGGGAAAGTTTGAGAGGCAGGGAGCAAATCATGGCTCCTAGCTGTCTGTGTACACTCAGTCCACAGAGTCATACTGTCAGGTTTTCCCCACTCCCCAAAAATATGTTAAACACAGTTAGAGCTCTTTTCTGACTTTGGAGGTTTTCCAAACACAAAATGAGTTTCTAGGACCTACAGAATGTGAGAAGCTAAGGAGCATCCACTTCATTTCCAGACCTTCCAGCCTGTTATGACCACTTGGTCATTGATTAGTATGCGGGTGGACACAACAACTCATACTTGCTATTTCAAAGATGATACCCTTGAGTATCATCTTTGAAACAGTCCAGGGGTTCCAGCTGTCTTCTTTGTGTCTGTAAAATGGGACTACCATGAGTGCAGTGAGTGTGCCTGGAAGGTGTAGTGTCCTCATTATGGCTCTTTGGAGACTTACTTCCGTGTTTCAGGGTGATGCTGACATGCTGTACCCTTTGGTCTTGCCTCCCTTGTACCACAGGATCGATAAACAAATAAGCAGGTTTCGGAGATGGTTACCTAAGAAACCAATGAGGCTGGACAAGGAGACACTGCCAGACCTGGAGGAGAATGACTGCTACACTGCCCCTTTCAGCCAGCAAAGGATCCATCAGTGAGTGTTTCATGGCTAAGCCCCATCTTACTAAGGATGTGCAGCTTGGTAGAGACTTCCCCTGTAGAAGGAATAGCATATTGTCCTTCTTCCCTAAGAGTCTTTTGTTTATACTCTCTTTATAGCAGTCAGGATAAGCTTAGGGCTGTAACAATAATCCCCATGTCTCAGTGACTTAAAAATGAATCATTTCTCCTCCATGTGTGTGTTTGGTGAATGTTCCTCCCCGTGGTGATTCAGAGACCCAGGCTCCTTCTCTCTTGTGGCTCTACCAACTCCCTGTGTTGAGAGCCCAGACAGGGGAAGTAATTCACACCATTCCCTATTCACAAGAAGGGGTTATTTTGTTTGTTTGTTTGTTTTTTTATCTCAGTTTGCTTTTTAGTTCCTTCAACATGTCACCAAATTGTCCCAGAAAAAGTCAAATCACCTGGCAGCCCACTTGCTGACTCAACTAACGTCTGTCTCAGAACAGTAACATCACTTTTGACATGTGGGCAGAAAGAAAAAGTTGGCTAAGTAACAGCTGGTAAAAAATTGCAAAGGTGATAGAGAATTTACTTTGAAGCTTCTGAGATGACAAGAAGTGATTGTTGGTAGACAGGATAGATGGTAGGAGAGAAAAGCATGCCAAAGATTGTAAACAAGTGAGGAAGACAGCCTCAGCCCCCAAAGGAGGCATACATCAGGTCACCCCAGCTTCATATTCAATCAGAGTTGGGAACTCCTGGCCGTCTCTGCTCCAGTCACAGTGACAACTTCAGTAAAAATGACTCACCTGAGGGAAAGAAAGGACTCACAGATTTTTTTTTTAAAGTAGGTTGCCAGTTTTGAGAAAAAAATTAACTAAATGGCAGTTGTCAAGAAGTTGCAGGGAATGCAAGGTTGGGGTATGTTTTAGCAGCAGAAAATCAATCCAACTCTGAGGGAGGAGAGAAAAAAATTGAAAGCATAGATGTGCTGCATCAAAATGCACAATGCGTAGGAAAATCAATCAGATGTAAGGGAAACAACTCAGGAAGCCTGTGAGATAGCCAAAGTTGGATTCTCACAGGTCAGATTGGTACCAACCCAGCCACAATACATGATCATTTAAAACATGAAACTTACAGCCCTAGTTAAAATCCCCATGGAAAATAGGAACCAAGTAATACTTAATGTTAATTCAGAGGTGAGAATCTGTGAGTGTTTTCTTTAAGAAAGAAGACAGATGAAAGCTGACATGTTCCCACTCTTAATTGAAATCCTTGCCATGTCAGTTCTTCATATTTGAAGTTTTCTAATAATTGTTTTTAGAGTCTTGTTTACATTCATATTTTGCCTTTGCTTCTCACCTGCCAAAAAAGTGCCTAGCACAGTGTGGGAGGGACTCAAAATTTTTAGATAATGATGGTGATACACGGATAGGTAGGTAGATGGCTGGGTGGTTGGATGAATGGATGGATGGATGCATGCATGCACAGATGGATGCATGGACGAATTACTGAAGTATATGGCATACTAAGTTTGGGTTTGTTTCTATATAGCAAAATAGAAAAGGTCTCCCACTGCTTCTCTTCCTGTTGGTTATGAGTCTGATGTCATTGTTTTTAAAGATTTTTAATATGGTCCTAAAAATTAGAAACACTTGGACACCCATCAGGTATTCTACAGACTAGAAGTGGGAATAATATTTTGCAAGTATTTTAAAATATATGACAAATGAAAGATATGGGATGGGGATATTCAACTATCTCACATATTTGAGATGCCTTTTTGACATATTTGGGTATTGATTCACTAATAATTGGTTAGCTTAACAATCACTAATTCAGTGTTCACTTCTTACTGGGTATTATCTGGGTACAAAGAATATGTTCAAACTCCTATACCATCCCCCAGCCTAGTGATGCAGACTATTTAAAATAATTATAAACAGCATAATAGGTATGATTTAAAAAGAGAAATTGCTTTATGCTGCAGATTTGTAAAGAGGTTGGTACGTGTTGAGAGTTTATCACAAAGAAGAAAATGCTTGATATTGAGTGTAGAAGGCTAAGACTTGCCTAGCTAGATAAGGGAGGAGAGATAGCCTAAGAAGAGGGAGCAATGTATGAAAGAACAAAGGCATGAAACAGGATGGAGTGTTTGAGGAATAAAAAGTCATTTTCCATAAATATTTCTGTGAATAGAGTTAGGGAATGTGAGGAGAGTTGATCAATCCATAGAAGATGAGATTTCAAGACAGGATAACCAACAAGAGAAACAGAGGAACAACTGAAATGAAACAAACCTAAGAACCAGACCTCAGTGGGAACCAAGAGAACAGAGGCAGCTCTTTCATGAAAATGAGAGATGAAAAATTAAATAAGTATCTAGAATGTTATAGGTGATAGGAATTAATTTCTGTTTGAAAATTGTCATGCCACATGGGTAACGTTCCTTTGATTGCTGTGTAAAAGTAAGATGTGAAGAATGCTGGCTGTCAAGTTGGAAACAATTATTGGTATAATTAAAAAGTCCCTAATGTTGCTTTGAGGGTCATATTAATGGTTTTAATTTAATCAAAACTAGTTGCTAATGAGCTCTGGGAGTGGTTACATGATACCCTATGTTTCCAAATGCAATCCAAAGTCTGATGTGACATCTTGGTTCTGCAGAATGTTTCATAATTGTGTTTGTATTGGAGTAAAAAGAGAATGATGGAAACTTAAGTGTGAGGGCAGGCATAAATTTAGTAGAGAAAATAAAATTGAGTGTTTTGCAAATAATGATCAAAATGGAGAAGTGTTAAAATATTTTGCTCTGAGGATAAAACCCAGATTTGTAAGTTGATGCCCTGTCCTGCACCCATCCTCTGTACTATATACATTGGCCACACTGGGCTCTGACCTCAGCTCACTTTACCCTCTTCCTTATACTTGGAGTAACTTTTCCCTTAGGCTCTTTTCTTTCAGTATTCATTACAGACTTTTCTTCCAGAAAACCTTTCATGATTTCCATCCTCAACCCTCCATTCTGGGTGAGGTCCAATCTTTTATGTCTTGGTAATATTTTTCTTTTCTTTAATTAATAGTGTGGGCCTGTTTTGATTGTTTTCTCTTATACTACAAGATCCTTGAAAGACTATGTCAGCCTCATTATTTTCAAATCCCAATAATAAGTGCTTAATAATGGTTTCTTAAATGAAAAGCTAAGTGAATAAGTAGACATGAAAACAGAAAACTCATGTGAGGAAAGACTAAAGATGATATGAAGTTAACTGACTGCACACTCATCTCAAACTGAATTTGAGCCGTTTTCTCCATGTGGTCCACCTCCATTGTTCTCTGTATCTGATGAACAGTGTTCAATGACTGAAACGGAGTCTGGAAGTTATTCTAGACCCCTCCCTCACCTCTACTCTTCACATCTTATGCATCTCCAAGACCTGATGGCTTTACATCTTTGTCGTATCTTTACCCCGACAGCTTTTCCTCATCTTCCCCCCCAATATTATCTCACTTCTGCCCAGAAATCACATAACAGGATTTCTGATTGCACTCTTGCCCATGTCCAATGCACTCTTTCAGCACATACAGGATAATATTTTGAAAGTGCACATTTAATCACATCATTTGCCCTATTATGATCCAGACACAGGCAACCTCTCTTAGATCTTTGAATCTGCATCAGGAAATTTGTACATGTTGTTTCTTTCCTGAAATATCCTTCCATTCCTTCCTTTTTTTAAGCATTTAAAACAAAAATTTTCTTTGTGCTATGGACTATATGGTACCAAAAAGTTAAAGTTGAGAATCAACTAAAAGAAAATAGCTTAACCTTCTATTTGAACATGTCTGTGTTTGAGAAGCAATAAAAGCAAACCTGTGGATAGACATCTCTATAAGTCAAAGATTCCATTTGGTTATTTTATATGGCATCACCAGAGGTGGGTGTACTGGTGGAAAAATGTTATTACATACCAGAAACCATTCTAAGAACTTTGCTTTGCTCCTCATAACAGTCCTACATGGACACTTGCAGATGTAGAAAGTGAGGCACACAGGTGTTAAGGGACCTGCTGTGGGTCTCACACCTAGGCTAGATGATCTGCCTAACTCCACACACCAGTGATTTAGCATCATAGAAGCTCTTTTGTTTCACATGAGTATCTAATGTGTGCCCCCCCCCACCACCCGGGGAAGGAGGCACAATGTCGCATTCAAACACCTAGACTCCTTCTGTCTTGAAATTCTTCATTTCCTAAGTTCCTTATAGACAAGAGAGGGAGAGAGATCAATGATTTTTAGGAAGTTTTTATATTTATGGACGAGGTTTAGAAGCAGTGTGAAGCACTCTCCCTGACAATGCGTGGGTCAGAGCTTACTCACGTACTTACTCCTAACTCAAGAAACACAGGGAGAGCTAATCTACCTGTATGCCCAGGAGGAAAAGGGAAACAGGCTTGTTAAACAACTAGGCAGTGATGGACCAAAAATTCCAGTTCAGAGGGGAGGCTCCAGATCCCACAGGCAGAGTGGCTCAAGTGGTAGAGTACCTGCCCCACAAGTGTGGGGCCCTAAGTTCAAACCCCAGAACCGCCAAAAGAAAAAAAGAACTCAACACATCCCATCCTCTTAAGCATTCTGTTCCACTGTAGGATTTCTCATCCTCTGCTTTATTGACATTGGGACTGAATAACTCTGTTGTGAGGAGCTGTCCTGTGCATTTTAGGATCGCTCGTAGCATCAGTGGAACTCTACCCATTAGATACTAGTAGCATACCTTTCTCCTTCAATTGTGACAATCAAAAATGTTTCCAGGCATTGCCAGCTTTCCACTGGTGGTGATGGTAGGGTGGGCACAAAATTGTACTCTTTCCCATTGCCCTGAGAACCCTCTCCCACCTGTTTTTTATTACATGATACCCTAAAGGCAGGACAATCCATTATCTGATAAATTAAGCTCCAATTGAATCTGATAATTTTGCAAGATAAGAACATTTAAGCATTAATTTGTTCCTCTTCACCTCTTTCCTGTGGATGTTGCCTTGTTTAAGTGTCAGTGCCCTTTGTTTTTAAAATGGCACTAGCAGAAAACATCCTTGAGGCAATTACTTTCTAAGGTCAATACCCACAATACAGATTTCTTGCTGCTGATAGAATGAGAAAGGAAATAGGGAAAAGAGTCATGTTACTTTTTATAGCAGATATGTGGTATATTCTTTCAAGAAATAGTCACTTTGAATTGCTATTCAGAAAATTGTGCTAGATACAGATGGGACCATTTTCCTGCATATCCTTTGTCTCTATCATTATCATTCTTACATTTATTGTTATGAAACCCATAAAAAGTGAGATGAAATTAAATAATTGACCACTTCCCAAGAGGAAAATCTGAAATGTGTGCTATGTTTTGTGTCTATCTGTGTAAATACAAGCATGCTTATTCATTCACGTGCTCCGTGACAGTTGTTGTTCTGGGTGCTCAAGAATCAACAGTGAACACATGAACAAACATCCACACCCTCTTAGAGCTTAGGTGTCACATGGGGATAAGTGGCAATAACTTGTAAGCCAGTGGTTGTCAACCAGAGATGATTTGACAGTGTCTAGAGACATACTTGGTTGCCACAACTCAGGAGTGGAGATTGATACTGGCCTCTAGTGGGTGCAGACCAGAGATACTGCTTGTCCTCACAATAAAGAATTATCCAGATGCACATGTCAATGGTGGCAAGGAAAACATTTTAAAATGTCAATTAAAAACTGAATGAGAAGGTAATAAATGCTATGGAGCTACAGAAAAGGCAAAGTAGGTTGAAAGTAATGGAGATTAGTGGCATGGGGTTGGTGGTGCAGGTTATGTTTTTATAAGACAGTGTTTATACACTTCAAGTTATGTCTCATATAGAATGTGTGATTGGAGAATGACTTATAGGAGGTCACAATTGGGAGAGGATAGTTCCAGATAGGATTTGTTGCAAAAGCACACACCACAAAATCGGAGTATAAGTAGGTGTCTTTGAGGAGAGGAAAGAAGACCCTTGTGGCTACAGCATATATGACAGAGAGAAGGGCAACTGTGATGAGTTGGGAACATAAGAGGGAGTCTGATTTCATCTGGCCTTGTGGGCCATAGTAAGGACTTTGGCTTTTATAGAGGAATGATACAATCTAACTTAAACCTTTCAAAGTATCATTGACTGCTGTGTTAATAACAGGTTATAGGAGCAAGGGTAGAGGCTAGGACCAATTAGGAGGCAAAAGCAGTGATCCAAGTGAGAGATGATGTATTTATATACGCATGCATCTATATAGAGATGTATATGTATGTATGTATGTATGTATGTATGTATGTATGTATATATGTATATGTATGTATATATGTATATGACAAGTTTTTTTCTTTTAAAAACCTATCATGAAAATACATGCCACATAGGGTAATTAGTAGTGCTTTCAGCTAGTGCTTATTTTATATGTGCTTATTACCAGCACTTACTAATATCTTTGCAAAACTTGATTATGCACAAAACATTCAACTCATGTGTCCTATGCATGTATCCAATAGACACTGTAAAAGCCTTTGAAGGTAAATCCACCCACATGCCTTTAGATCCCTACCTTAATCTCCTCTGAGACAGTGAGCTGAGAGCAGAAACCATGTGCCTGACATGACAGGAAAAGGGTGAGGCAGAGTTGGCATTATTGCCACTGCTGGAGGACAAAGCTAGGGCATCAAAGTCAGGTCCTCTTATCATGATGCAGCATCTCTAAAACCAAGAAGATAAAAATGAAAAGTGAAAAATGCAATCAACCGGTCAGCCAATTGTGGTCTCCTTGTTCAAGCTGAATTTTCCTTTACTTCCTGATTCATTTGTGGCCTCAGTACTGCTAATTCATAAACCATTTTCTATGTTGAAGATATTATGGCCATTAAATTTTATTATCGAGATTAATGCCTGATCACAAGATACATGCATCACACCTTATATTTCATATACTATGGGCAACATAAAAATGGGCATTACAAAAAGACTAGACAATATGAAATTTGCTTGGATGCCTTTTCTCCTTTCTATGCTGTGAGCTAAGAGTAACAAAAACATTTGGGGAATAACAAAACAAATGGCTCTCAGTGTCTAAGAAGGCACTATCCATGGAAATCTTGATACTGACGTCAGCAAAGGGAAAAATTGCTAGAAGGACAGAGGGTGAGAAATTCTCTGTTAACATTCCTTTGATTTTTCTTACCATTGAATTTGTTCTCAGCAGAGTAAACTAGACTGAGACAGTGAGTTATAGACAATAGTGACCAGCCAATCACATCGTGGTACCAGCAATTGTAATGCTCAAAGTGAGAGCAACCACCATTTACAAGACAACTGTATTTTAGGGTTGCACTATAGACACATTAGACTCTGTGAGGGCCTGGATACAATGATAAGGTCAGAGAGACTAAGTGGCTTGCTAAAGGTTGTTCAGATCAATGTTAGATTAGTGAACAGAAGGGAAGTGTTTTCTCCACAATGTCACTATCTCATGTATATGGCACATGAGTGGAGCCCACATTAGGGAGGGATGACCTGTGAGTGTGAAGACATCTCTTTGCCTTTGGAACTTATTGCTAAAGAACTTGAGATATATTAAAGATACAGATAAAATAAAGTTTAAAATAGAAATAAATATTCTGAACCAAGAATATAATTTATCATAGGCTTGGAGGGTCAGGTGAAAAATAATGGGCCCAGAATTGCAGGCCTCATGACCTATATATCCATAATGGTTGACAAATGAGCCAATGAATTGGGATTTCAACCTAATGGGAGTACAAGGGAAACACATAGTAAGTCACATGAACTAATTTTCAGAGAGAAACAAAATTAGTCTTTCATTATAAATGGGTGCTTTTCCTAAAATTCTTGCACAGAGGCATTGAGGACTCTGAATGAAACAGTGGACTACATCACAGTGACCTTATAGCAAATGTGTTGTGGGGATTTTCTGGAGGCTGTTTCTAGAAGTCCCTTCAACATAGTTCCGGAAAGTTCATGATCATAATCTTCTGTGGGTGTTTAGGCAAGGTGTCCAGCAAAAAAATTCAGTGCAGCCTAAACTAGTCTAATTGTTTGCTGCTTCAACATGATTGCACAAAAATTAAAGTTGAGAACTGATTAAAAAACCAAATAACCTTAATTCATTTTGAATATTTATCTGTATTTGAAAGGAAAAAAAATCTAGCCAGGTCCATATGTATCTCTATAAGTCAGCAGATATGCCATTTAGTCATTTTATATGGTGCCACCAGTGCTGGACCTGGAGGCTGCTTACTAGCCATGGTTGTAGGGCCATCTAAACATCTCACCCCACAGAGAATTCACTCATACTGGCCAGCTGTGGAAACTGAGGTTGTCAGCATTTGAGTCCATTATTGTGTTAGATCATTACACTTCCAGGAAGCCCCTCTTAAAGCTCAGTTTCAGAAAAGGCAATTCAATAAAACACATAAAAATATGAGAGATAACATTTATATGGTGTTTACTTGGCTCCAGGTACTTCCCAGCTATAAACACATTTAATCCTCTAAACTCTTAGGATTAAACAGGATATGGTCATTATTCTATGTTTGCAGTGGGAAAAACTGAAGTAAGAGTAAGTAACTTGTCCAAGGTCACATAGTTGATAAATGTCAGGACTTGGAACTCCAAAGCCAGGCATTCTGGACCCAATCTTACCCCCTTAACATTACATGCTAGTTTTCTATGCCTGATATAACAAATTACCACAAATCTAGTTGTTTAAAACAACCAAACTTATCGTACACTTCTGGAGGTTAAGGTCCAACGTGGTCTCAATGCCCTAGAGTTGATGTGTACAGGGCTGCATCTGCAATCTTCCTGGAGGCTCTGTGGGGGAACATATTTCCATGCCCTGCCTGGATGCTAGAGCCAACTGCATGGCCCTTTCCTCTATCTTTAAAGCCAGTATCATATCACTCTTACTTTTCCTCTGTCATCACATCTTCTTCTCTGACTCTGTCTTTCTTGTCCACTTTTAGGAACCCTTGTTATTATATTGGGCCCATCTGAAAATCCAGGAAAATCCCCCCATCTTAGTCTGTTTTGTGTTGCTGTAACAAAATACCTGAGTGGATACTATACAAAGAAAAGAGGTGTATTTAGCTCACAGTTGTAGAAATGCAAGGGTGTGACCTTGGCAGTAGCATCTGGCGAGGGTCTCATGGCTAGCAGTGACACATAGTGTGAGACCTAATCCACCACCTCAGTGTCTACCCAGATCCACCGTACCACCTCTTAAAGGTCCCGCCACCACCTTTTAATAGCACTACAGTAGTTACCGAGCTTCAACATGAGTTTCGGTGGAGTCAAACCACCAAACCATCCAAACGTTAGCACTCCCTATCTTAAGGTCAGTTGATTGGCATTCTTGATTCTATCTTCAACATAACTCCCCTTTGCCATATAACTTGACACATTCACAGGTTTTAAGTGATGTCTTTGGAGGACTACTGTTCTGTCTAGTATGGCTATATAAAATTGCCAATCCATGAAGTCCCAAGGGTCTGGGTCAGAGACAACTTGATAGGGGATAAAAAAGAAAGAAGGAAGGAAAGCAGAAAGGTAAGAATGTGACTGAAAGATCTGAGGGACATTTAATGAAATGACATGCAAAATATTCACCATAGTCCTAGTTCATAGAAAAAAATCAATGCAATAACTACTATTATCATTATTATTATTACTCTGAGCATCCTGGGAGAATTTCTAGGTTAGCATTACTTTGAAGCTAAACATTATTCAGTGTTCCAGATTCATAGCACTTCACATTTATTTATTAGTAACATTTTCCTGTTTGGTTTTAAACCTTCTCAGCATAGATATCTGAAGATACTGATTCTTCTAGCATAGCCCTTTCATTTTCCCTTGTAGAGCATTTGGAGTTTTCTGTTGTGTTCATTGATCTGAGTCTTCAGAGAGTCCTTTAGGCAAAAAGATACCAAGATTGATTTAGGTGCAATGAATGGTCTTTTAGTGCCCGATGACTTAGAACAATCCTGGGATGCTTGTTTTTATTGCAGTTACTTATTGGCATTAGGATCTTCAATATGCAGGCTGTTTTTATTGATCTGTAGAGTCAGGGAAAACATATCTCTGTTCTGGCAAGTTTTAAACTGAGATGAAAATGAAATAAGCAGTGAAGCCTGGGATTTATGCTTCTGAAGAGACAAAGAAGTCACCTAAGTAGGTGAGAAAAGCAAATCTTCAGGGGTCTGGAGGTTGAATAGTCAGGTACATTACCTTAGTATTTGAGACACTCTTTGATAAATCATTTTGAAATACTTTATTGCATTTGTTCATATTTAACTAACTTTCCATTTGGGCATGGTGGCCCACATCTATAATCCCAGCACTGGGGAGACAAAGGCAGGACAATAACTAGTTTGAGACCAGGCTGACCTAACAGAAAGACCCTATCTCAAAAAACAAGGGCCGAGGATGTAGCTCAGTGGAAGAGCCAGTGCTCACAAGCCCTGGATAGCTCTCCAGCACTGCAATAATAATAATTTTTTTCTATTTATCAGCTCAGTCATTCAAAAATCCTTTCAATGTCCATTATATGCAAAGTATTATACTACAGTAGAGAAATAAATGTTACTGTGTGTTTGCATGTATACTTACGTATGTGTACATCTCTTTATTTAAAATTTTAACATAAGCATAAATCACATAAATGTGACGGTCAGAATGGTAAAAGGCACTTTACAGCACCTATAGCTAAGAAGATTTGCTAAATTTAAATTCAGTAATACAAAGGAGGGGGATGCACAGGGGGAGGAAGGGGGCTAGGACTGCATCTATTGTGTGCATTAGGAATATGTAATCACACTATACATTACGTCACTGGAAGCAGTAGTGGTCAGAAGGAACAAGGCCCAGCAGGGGGCAAGGGACCAACTGTGGCCCAGTACTCTGTTAGAACCCAAATCTGTCTAATTAAAAGCACAGTTCTTTCTATAATACAACACCTAGTTTTTATTGATGCTCCTTAGACTGGGCTACCCATGAGAATAGTAGTATTGCTATCTCTGTTAGAGATGCAGAGATGTAAAACACAGAGGATAATCACTTACTTGAGTCACACCATTGTCAGAAGCAGTAATCATTCCAAGCAGGTGAGAGAGAGGCACTTCTGAGCTTTCTGAAGGCCAGGGCCTGGGCACAGCACTTCTTACTCATATCTAAGAGTGACCCTGTGAAGAAGAAGGTGTTAAACTTGTAAATACTGTAGACAGTGTTTATTCAAATGGCCACTGGTCCAAGACCATGACTTGTAAATGTCTTTATCCCCATTATTGTTGCTTTCCTCTCTCCTCATCCTCAACATCACACTCACACCACCAATTTCATGTTTCCATTCCAGATAATGATATCACCACTGCCTATTGATGGACCATCCTCCTCACTACCCACCATCACCAAATCCTTTTGGTCCTGCCTCCTCCCTTCTGACTTCCCTACCATTGCCTTAATGGAGGGGAGGTGACCCTGACACTTGGGTGAACAATTATGAGTCTCCTCACCTTCTGTTTTTCCTCACTGCCAAATCTATCTGCTGCACTCATGTTGCAGGTCATTTGCAAGGCTCCCACCACTGCTTCACTCAGAACCTTTGAGTAGTTAGAAGAGGTGCCCTTCCTCCAGTATTCACAGCCCCTGGGTTACCAAGCAGAGTGAGGGCAGGATTTCAACCCTCCCTTGTCCCTTTGGCCATGTACCTGCAGTAGTGAACAATAGGCAGTGCGTACATGGTAACATTCCTTTTTTGATTAACAGCTTGCAACAACTCCTTGGGGCCTTTTGGATAAAGCCCTTTCAGCTTCTTCTTCTCCCCAGCCTCCTGGGCTGGAGATTCCTACAACAGAGATACAGTTATATTGCCTAAATATTCCTGGACTATTATTCCTTCAACCTAAGGGGCTTTCTTTCCTCTCACTCTGGTCAAATCCTGTTTTTCCATAAGCAAAAGGGCTGGGGTTGTCTTCTTTATGAAATGTCTATGTCTCATGCAGACAGCATTAGACTTCAGGGCTCATTAGCTTTTGCAAAAGCTTTGATTATGGCACGGACTATGTTGTACCACAATTATTTGTTTCTGTGTCTGGATGCTGCACAAAGTGCAATTCAGCATCTAGAAGTAATCTCAAGGGAATGCTAGCCTTGAGTTCCTCAAAGGACACAAAGGGAAGCAGCACACATGGTCTTCAGTAATCACTTATTCCTCTCCTGCTTTCACATCCTGCCTGACTCAGCATGTCCTCTCTTCTGAGAAAATGTTCCTCCTTCACCCCAACCTATACAGTTTTTCTTTCCTCTTCTTTTATTACTTTCCCCACCCCACAAATCTCACCCTTCTCCCCCACCACTTTACTGAATGGTTTGGTATAGCCTCTCCATCAGGAAAACAAGTCCACCCTCTTTAGACTATAATTTACAGGATTATCTTTGGTGGGTGAGGGACTGTGCCAATTAGGTTCTGCTAAGTTTTGCTTCAGGAACAAATAACCTTCAAATGTAGGGGCTTACTCAAAATTTCATTTCCTGCTCATGTTGTCTTTCTTGTGAGATCTGGGTGAAGAAGTAACCTGTACCTAGGACATGTATTCTTATGGTGAAAGGAAGAGTAATGGCAGGGCCACTCGGGTTTCTGTTTGGATGTGTCCCATATCACTTCTTATGGTCCATGTGCCAAAGCAAGTCTTATGGCCAAGAATGGTGGCCATAAGATAGTAGGTAGGAACATATGCTCCCCAAAGGGAAAAGCAACAAATTGGAAATCAAAATATACCCAAGAACATTAATTATTTTTTGTCATGTCACATTTATGTAGCTTATTAAACTGTGTGCTTTTTTTAGGGTTCAGATAGTGTCTTATACTATTTTCCTTTGTTTTAAAATCCTGTCATATTGCTAGGAAAGGAAAAGTTCACACAAGTTAACCAAGACCTGAGCAGAAGAGAAACTCCCATAGGGTAGAAATACTCAAATATTTCTTAATTCAAATTCAGAAACCACCTTTATACAGTGGCAATATTCTGTCAGATTAGCAAGCAGAATAGGCAGAAGGCTGTATGATTACTAGAAGAGAAAGAGGCCTCCTCCCCTACTGCTCTGAACCACTCAGGTTCCACTCGGGAAAATGGAAACTGGCAATTACTTTAACAGAGAAGTTACTATGGGAAATTGAAGAACTACCGTGTCACAAAGGAAACCCTAAAGTCACACTAATAATAACTGCAGGAAGTGAAGCGGCTCCTGCACCTAGGGCTGGTGTAGCTAAAAGAAGAGGTTGGATGATCAGTACTAAAAGCTCGGGGGACTGGTCCAATGGAGCTGAGTTCCAGATCTAGGAGGAGGAGCTGCCACTCTGCTAGAGTTGGTACCTCAGGGGTGCAGACAATGCAACGAGGCAAATGTGGAGTGTGTCCATTCTTTTAAAGCTGGAAACTGAACCCAAATGCTAATGTAAAGTTGAAGTGTCATGGATCATTGATTACTAGGGCAACATTGACAGGAATGCAAGCAAACCAGGAGGACCAAGTCACGTCAGCCTCTTTTTCTCTTCCAGTCTCCCTCTAGTGTCCTGGAGTGACAGAACATATCAGAGACAGATGGCAAAGCAGAAGTGGAATTTGCAGAGTCCAGCAACAAAGAAAAGAGTAATGAAGGGGAAATCAGTGATGACTTAATAGATAGCACACTCCCTAATATCTGGAATTTTATAATTTGAACCTCAGTCTTTTCAGTAAAGGACTCAAAGTCCTTTGAGTCCTCAATTAAAATAAAAATATCTCTTGGAAAGGTGGAAATTTTAATGTTATTCTTCATCTGCACTCCGTTGTGAATAGTCAAAAATAAAGGAGGGGGGAGGAGACACAAAGGAAGTATTTGGGCTCTTGCTGGGATAGATAGAGGAGCCATGAAAATGTTAGCGGGAGCAAAAATGAAAACAGGGATTGTGGAAGATAAGTTTTACCAACTTCCAAACTTTGCAGATGCTTGGCAGAGTTTCTAGGATTTTCCTGCTCACAGCAATATAAATGAACTACAGGAAGATAGATCTGTCCCTTCATCAACACTGGGGACAACTGAGCTCCAATAAAGCAATATAAAAACAAGACCTATGGCCAAGACCAGACTCAAACAGTAGGTGTGGATGAGTCACTGAATAATAAATTTATGCAGTGACAATTGCCTGGGTAATTCAAGCAAATTGTTACTATTGACTCAATTACAGTAACACTCTAATTAGTGAAAGGCCGAAGGCCTGGCTTACTCTAAATAGGATTTTTCTGGTATAAAGATTAATTAGGAAACCATTAACTGTTTCCAAACTCATTTTATAGATTTTGTAAAATGGCCTTCTCTTTATTCTGGCTTCCTTTTGAATACCAAATAGAACCAATCTCTAATAAATGTTAAGTATTGCCATGTTTTCATTATAAATACTCATTTCAGTTCAGTCAGCTTCAAGTTCAGTGATAGGCACTGAGTAGGAATGGACAAAGACAAATGAGGCAAACCCCGTATACGTGCTCACAGTTGAGTTCACATAAGCTCTGGTTAGGAGCACAGGCTCTGGAGTCAATTGGAGAGGGGGGCTCCAAATTCCAGCTGGACAACTCCCAAGCGTGATTGTGAGCTCTGATTTCATCATCTGTAAATAATAATACTAATAATCTTGTGAAAATCAATAACACAGTATATCAGTGTCAATGGTAAATGTTAGATAGATACTCTCTATTTTTGTTAATAATGGCAATAGAATCTGATATATAGATAATTTTAATATATGTAAATTCTAAATATGTTCATTTTCATGACCTGATCTTGTTTTTTGTTTGTTTGGTTGGTTTTTAGTTTGGGGCTTTTCTGAGACAGAGTCTTGCTATGTTGGAGGCTGGCCTCAAACTAGCAATCCTCCTGCCTCAGCTTCCCCCGTGTTGGAATTACACACATGACCACCATGCTCGGCTATGGCTCAGGCTTAAAGATAAGATTATTCTGAAGTATTATTGATTCTAGGATATCATTTTTCTCTATTTTTTACATTTTTATTAGCATATTGGTTGTTCAGGGAATTTCATTGTGACATTTACATATTTACCTGGATTACGTTCACCCTACCATCATTCTCCTCCACCCCTTTTCCCCCTCTTTTAAGACAATTTTGACAGCCTTCATTGTTCATTTTCATACACATATACAAATACATTGACCACATTCACCCTTTCTATTCCCCCTCCCCCTCCCATTGGCACTCACCCCTGAGCAGAACGTCTTTTACCTTCCTGTCCTTCATTTTTAAATGTGCATTAATCATTCAAAGGTGTTTCTCCATGGTATTTCACACATAAATAGATTTACTTTAATAAGATTAACCCCCTCTGTTACTTTATCCTTTTCTATCCCCCCTTGTCCCCTATTATTCATCAGCTCTCATTATGCTATCTTCATACACAGGTGCAATGTATTTCAGTATTATTCACTATCATTCTCGTGTCCTTTTCTGCCCCTCCCTGATCCCCTCAAACAGGACCATAATCACAATCATGTTACATATATGTTATATAACAGATATATACATTTTATATCATGTATATGATCATATATGTTTTTACGTGTACATTTAACTTTTAAGTCTAGCTTCCACATATGAGGTAAAATGTGTTTTTGTCCTTCTGAACCTGGCTTTCTCACTTAACATAATCTCCAGTTTTATCCATTTACTTGCAAACAACATAATTTTAGTCTTCCTTATTATTGAATAACACTACAGTGTGTATATATATTACATTTTCATAATCCATTCATCAGTTGCACGACATCGAGGCTGTTTCCATAGCTTGGCTGTCGTGAATAGTGTTCAATAAACATGGGGTGCAAGTGTCTCTCTTGTACCCTCACTTTACATCCTTCAGGTACCTGCCCAGGAGTGCCTCACTGGATCATATGGTAGCTCTGTTTTCAGTCTGTAGAGGAGCCCCCATACTGCTTTCCAACTTTTCTCCTCTTTCCTATAGGATTCTTTCTCCTTTTTAACTCTCTTAAGTTTTTCCTCTCCTTACCATATCTCCTAGAATTATCCAGGTTACCATCCACCTCTCCAGGTCTCTTGGCTCTGGGCTTATCTAGCCAATGTGAAGTGTTTGACCTACTGTGTCTAACGGCAGATTTTCAACCTCTGACCCAATTAATGCATATCCTCTTTTCAGATAACTGACTTTTAAAAAATATTTATTGATTTAAACCAATGATTCTTCAACATCTTTCTACCATGACACATGATATCTACTTAAGCAATATCATGCTTTCCTATTCTGCTAGAAAACACATTAACATGCATAGGAGAATACATGTCATGTTAAAATAACACCGTGTGTTATTTTAAAGCTACCTCAAATCTATTTTAATGTATTTTTTAAAAAATCATTCCCAAATTTAGGAAATCTAACTACTACTATGTGAAATTAATTCTGACAGAGCCCATCATGAACCATGTCACATTGGGATGTTGTGACATGTGGCCTAACTAAACTCCCAAATGTGACTTCTGTGTCTTTCCTGAGATCTGTTCAAGTGTACAGTACCTTCACACCCACCAAGACCATCCCTATGGACACGATGTACTTCCACAAAATGCTTTCACTTCCACATTTTACTGAAGGTTCCCTACAGCATTGCTTAGAGAAATAAGACATTGGAAATAGTCTAAAAATCCACCAGCAAGAGAAAGAGCCAATAAACAGAGTGCTAATACAATCGTCTTCTAAGGAGCAGAGACTATGATTATTTGTGTGAGCTCTCATTGTATCAATATAAATGAACTTCAGTGTTGAACAAGCAAAGCAAGTTACAAAAGAGTAACTAAAGCAAGGTACCATTTTCATAAAGTTTTAAAACATACAACACTACATTTTTAGGAGTACATACATATTGGAGATTATGGAAAATTTCTAATAGTAATTACTTCTGGAGGAAGGAAAGCAGTTGAGGAGGAGTACACAGGAGACTCCAGCTGTATTTGCAAACTGTTGTTTCTTAAGGTAGTTAGTAGTTACATAGATGTCTGATATTATTTTTAATGCATTTTGGTGTGTCTGAAAGTATTTCATTAAATGAAAATGCCCTTCATAAGACCTGACTTCAAAATTGCAGGTGCATTTAGATCTGTTTGAACTCTAAGCGTCAAGTAATCCTTATAAAAAGTGACAGATAGAGATCTCTTAATAAATTCATAAAAATACCTTTTATGAGCTGTGATATATATATATGTAACTACACTGCATGTGGTACTCCTGAATCCCCAAGCATACTTCTGACATAGGCAGTTTTGGATTCTAAGGCTTAGAGAAGTTCCTCTTCTAAATTCAAATTGTTAGTGCTTGATGGGACAAAGATTGAATCTGTTTTTATCTTTAACCAGTAAAGTAGTTATTATATTTTTTCATGATGTTATCCTCTGAATCAGAATCCCAATATAACCCAGCTGCGTTATTTGGGAGAAAAACAGTCACCAAGGGCTCAGAATTTTTAAAAATATATTATAAGCGGGCAAACATGTTTACAAGCCCTTGGGCTCATAAAAAGTAAATTCTATCTATTTTTGAGGCAGATTCTCTCAATAAAGTCCACCTCTGAGTTAGAATATCAGAATTACTCTATCGAATCTTGTGTGGAAAACACTGAATCCTAAAAGCAATAAGAATCATTGTTAAAATTCCTACTTTATTTCAAACTGGATGTCTTCCTTTGACAAATAATTCTACTTTTTAAAACTTTAGTTATCTTTAGCTAATATATTATTCAAAAGAACTCCCTACCTTCCTTCCTACCTTCTCTTATTTTCCCCTCTTTCCTTCTTCCTTCCATAATTTCCCATCACCTTTTAAATAAAGTTATTCATGTCTACAATCTAAGAAGTAAAATAGTCCCAAAAGATAGATTTGAAGAACAGCAATGGTATATACTCTCTCCAACTCCCTGTCCCATGGATCAACTATTTTCAACTCTTTGCTAGTTCTTTTGGTGATTAAGTTCTTTCATTGGTGTTTTATAATTTTCATTGTAGAGGTCTTTCATCTCCTTGGTTAAGTTCATTCATGGGTATTTTTTAGTCTGTTGTGAATAGGATTGTTATCCTGATTTCTTTCTCCAGGAGTTCACTATTGGTTTTTCAAAAGCTAGTATTTTTGTATAATAATTTTATATGCTGCTACTTTCCTGAATTTGTTTATCAGTTCTAAGAGTCTCCCAGTGATGTCTTTAGGGTTTTCTAAGTGTGCAATCAAATAATCTGAAACAGGAATAATTTCACTTCCCCCTGTCCTATCTGTATGCCTTTTATTTCTTTCTCTTGACTAATTGTTCTGTCTAAAATTTCAAGTACTGTATTGAATAAGAGTGGTAAGAATGGACACCTTGTCTCATTCCTGATTTTAGAGAAAATATTTTCAGTTTTCCCCCCATTCAGTATGATGTTACCCATGGATATATTGTATATAGTGAGATATGATCCACCTATGTCAAGTTTTATCCGACCTTTTATCAAGAAGGGATATTGAATTTTGTTAAAGGCTTTATCTGCATCTATTGAGATGATCTTGTGATTGTTATGCTTTTTATGTGATTTTTTAAATTCTATTTATGTGTTGTATTATGTTTATTGATTTGGATATACTGAAACATCCTAACATCCCTGGAATGAAACCAACATCATGACAGTGTATGCTTTTTTTTTTTTTGAATTCAGACCTTCACACTTGTGAAGCAGGTGCCTACTGCTTGAGCTATACCTCCATGTATGATCTTTTTAATTAACTTATTGAATTTGATTTGCAAGTGCTTTACTGAGAATCTTTCGAACTATGTTCATTCATCAAGGTTATTGGTCAGTAGTTGTCTTTTTTGTTGTTGTTTTGTCCTTACCCGGCTCTGGTAGCAGGGGTTCCTTGCCTTTCTACTTTGTAGAATAACTTGAGGAGCATTAATACCAGTTCTTATTTTAAAGTCTTGTAAAAGTCAACAGCAAATCTCTCCAATTCTTGGCTTCTCTTCACCTGGGAGATGTTTTATTACTACTTTCATCTTGTTGCTTTTTGTAGGTCTCTCTATTTATGTTTTTTTGTATCCTCTTGTTACCATTTTGGTAGGTCATATTTGTCTAAACATTTGTTCATATCTTCTAAGTTTTCCAATTTATTGGAACATAAGTTTTCAAAATATTCCTATGATATTTTCAAATTTTTCCTCTGGATTTTAATGGAATCTGTTGTATTTCCCCCTTTTTGTCTCTAATTGTATTTACTTGGATTTCCTCTTTCTTTTGATTAGTTTCACTAAGGTTTTATGAATTTTGTCTTTTCAATGATCCAGTTCTTTTTTCTTTCTTTTTAAAATTTATTTTTTTTTCTTTTTATCATTTTATCATTTTTGCATATACTTACATGTGTACATTATTTGGAATACCTCCCACCCTTGGGCAGAACCTGTTCCGCCCTCTTGTTCTCCGATTTTGTAGAAAGAAAAACATGGTATTTTTGCTAGTTTAAGATGAAGATAGCTATACGGGAAGATTCTCTGTGTTTTTTTCCATGCATATGTGTATTACGAGCCAAACTGGTTCATTTCTACCAGACCTCTTTACTACTTCTGAGTCCCCTTCCCATAGTGACCTCTGCCAATTTAAGGTTACTATATTCATTCCTGTACAGTAAGCACATAAAACACACTCAAGTTTTTGGTTTCCTTCCTTTTCCCTATCCCTCCCTTGCACAGCCTCCCCTTAGTGTGTGACCCATGTCCAATAATATTACTGAATTGGTTTTAGGTCTATAAACCGCATAAGAGGGAAAGCGTGATGTTTGGCTTTTTGAGCCTGACTAACTTCATTTATGATGATGTTCTCCAGTTCCATCCTTTTACCTGTGAATGACAAAATTTTATTCTTTGTGGCTGAGTAAAAGTCCGTTGTGTATAAATACCACATTTTCTTAATCTATTCATCAGTAGTGGAACATCTTGGCTGTTTCCATTGCTTGGCTATTGTGAATAGTGCTGCAATAAACATGGGTTGCAGGTGCCTCTGGAGTAACCTGTGTCACATTCCTTTGGGTATATCCCCAGGAGTGGTATTGCTGGCTTATGTAGCAGATGTATTTCTAGTTCTTTAAGGAGTCTCCATTTGATGAACCAATTCTTTGTTTTGTTGATCCTTTTATTGTTCTGTTGTCCTTATTTCATTTATTTCTGCTCTGTTGTTTATTGTTTCTTTCCTTCTACTAATTTTGGATATTATTTGTTCTAGTTTTTCTTATTCATTGCGATGCATCATTAGATAATTTATTTGAAGTCATTCTGTTTTCTAAATGTAGGCTATAAACTTCCTTCTTAGAAATGCTTTTACTATATCCCATAAATTCTGATCTGTCTTTCCATTTTAATTTGATTCTAGGAATTTTTAAAATTCCTCCCTGACTTATTCAGTGACTCACTGTTTGTTCAAAAGTACATTATTCATTCTCCACTTATTTGTATAATTTTTATAGTTTCTCTTGTTGATTTCTAGCCTCATTCTATTATTATCTGATATAATTCAAAAATTATTTCAATTTTTCCATATTTGTTAAGGCTTGTTTTGTTGACTAAGATGTGATGTATTTTAAAGAATGTTCCATGTGCAGATAAAAAAGAATATGTATTTTTAAATTATTGTTGTACTGGGGGTACATTGTGACATTTACAAAAGTTCTTACAATATATCAGAGTTGAATTCACCTCCCCCATCGTTCTCCTTTATTCCCTGTCCTCCCATTCCTAGAATAGTTTCAACAGGTCTCATTTATTCATTTTCATACATGAGTACATAATATTTCTATCATATTCACCCTTTTCCTTATATTCTTCCCCCTCACACTGGTGCCAACCTCCAGATAGGACCTGTTTTACCTTCCTGTTCTCCATTTAAAAAAAAAAAAAAAGACAATTTCGTTTATTTAAGGTGGCTATGCAGGGAGTTTCACTGTGACATTTCCATGTATCTATGTATTATAATCTGAATTGGTTCATCCCTTTTATCTTTCCCCTTTCTGCCTCAGTCCTTTTCTGATGGTGATTTCAACAGGTTTTAAAATGCTGTATTCATTCTTGTATAGAAAGTACATCAGCCATAGAAAGAATATGTATTCTGCTGCCACTGGATGTAATATTCTGTAGATGTCTGTTGAGTCCATTTGATCTGTAGTGTAGTTTAACTCTGATGTTTCTTGTTATTTTGTTTGGATAATCTGTTTACTGGTGAGAGTGAGGTATTGAAGTCACACACTTCAGCTGGGCTCAAGCAGACATCATAAGGTGCCACCTGAAGATCTGCTTCTGGATATTTACCCCCTTAATAACAGCAGAGAGAAAGAACAGAACTTTCTGGTCACCACTTCTACAAAGGACCTCAGCATAGGTTGCTTCCTTACCCTTTCAGACTGCACAATGCTGATAGTACTGTGGTAAGTAACCACAGAAGTTGAACATCAACTGTCTACCACACATCTACCTGAACTATGTCCAAGGGTGGAATGTTTTGTTTTAAGGAGATGTATTTGGGTGTCGGGTTGTCAAGGGATAGATAGGTGATGGTTAGTCTTGTTCGTCAACTTGATTGTATTGAGAAAAGCTTAAGAGATTAGTAAAGCATACCTCTAGGTATGTCTGTCAGAGCATTTCCAGACAAAATTAGAACATAAGGATTCTGACATAGTGAATGGATTAATACCTATGATGGTGTATGAGAGATGGTAAAAAGTAGGAGCCTAGTTTGAGAAAGCAGGTCATGGGGTAGTGGGGTGGTCTTTAAGGACTACATCTTACCTGGACCTCCTCCTATATTACCTTCTCTCTTCTTCCTGTCAACCAAATGTGAACTTCTCTGGTCCACCACATCCTTCCCACTATGGTAGACTGAATCCTCTGAAATTGCTCTGATTCTTCTTATTGGCAGGGTTTCAGGAAAGGTACTTGTATTTTTCCATCTTGTTGCCAATCCCCAACCTGAACTTCTTGCCTTCTATTCTTGGTACACATTATTCTGGTGTCTTCCTCCACCAATATCCTGTTGTTCTCCTTTTCTCTCATCTGTTTCCTGGGTTGCATTTATTCCACTCTACACTGCACCCTAATTTTGCATACTCTAGTGACATCTTAATAGAAGAGTTGCATGGCAGATAATTTTTTTACATCTTGCATAATATTGTGGACTGAATTGCACCTCCTTTATTCACATATTATTGTCCTTACCCCAGTACCTCAGAATGTGATCTTGTTTGGAGATGGGGGTCTTTAAAAAAGGTGGTAAAGTTAAAATGAAGCATTAGCATTGACTCTAATCCTATATGAATGGTGCAATTATATGAAGAAGAAATTAAGACAACAACCACAGAGGGAAGACCATGTAAAGACACATAGAGTAGACTGCTATCTACAAGTCAAAGAAAGAAGGCTTCAGAAGAAACCTACTCTGCTGACACCTTGATCTCAAATCTCAGAACTGTGAGGAAATAAATTTCTGTTGTTTAAACCACCCAGTATGTGGTACTTTGTTAAGGCAGCCCAAGCAAACTGATACACAGGTTTGATATACTCTACTTCTTATGATAGTGTGGCTGGGTATACAATTCTGTAGCTAGCCAAAATTGTTTTCCCTCAGAATTTTAAAGATCTTACTCGTTTGATTTTGAAAATTCTATTTTGCCACTAAGAACTTCAAAATCATTCCAATTTATAACTGTATCTGTGTAAGTTTTCTTCCCCATGGTAGCTTGAATGATGATATCATGGTCATTTACTTTGATGTGAATCTATATTTCACTGATACTCAGTGGATACTTTCAATCTGAATACTCCCACCTGTCAAATCATAATAGCTTTCATGAGTAATTCTTAAATTTTTAAGGATGATTTGTTCCTTTCTGTCTCTTTGTATCTCTGTCTTTTTTTTTTTTATATTCCCCTGTTTTTTAGATATTTGACTTCCTGGGCTGATCCTCTAATGACCTTATATTTTTTCTCCCTTCTGTTGAGAATTCATCAAATTACATTCTGGAAGATTTCTTCAATTTATTTCCAATGCTTCTATAGGGTTTTTAATTTCTGCTATCATAATTTTTCATTTTAAAGGCTATTAATATTTTCATAATGTCTTGAGTTTCTAAATTTAATTTTTTAATTAGTGTACAATAATAATACAAGATTTCATTGTGTAAACGCCACACATGCATATAGTGTACCTTGAGCATGCTCACCCCCTCCATTATAACTCCATTCTCCCCTTCCCCCACTTTTCAAACAGTGCTTGGTGGGTTTCATTATGCTGTCTTCATATGTATATATGAGTGTACTTCAGACTTCTTTGCCACTCAGTATCCTTTCCTTTCCCTGCCCCCTGCACTGGTCCCCCCTCACGGATAGTCCCCCACATACATTCATATCCCATCATCATCATCAGTTTAGGTCTTTGTTCCACAAATGAGTGAGAACATGAGATATTTGGCCTTTTGAGCATTGCTTACATCACTCAGCATGATGATCTCCAGTTCCATCCATTTTCCTACAAATGACGTAATTTCATTTTTCTTTATGGCTGAGTAAAATGTGTATATATTCTATATCATATTTTCTTTATCCATTCACCAGATGTTGGGCATCTCCACTGTTTCCACAGTTTGGCTGTTGTGCAGATATCTCTCTTGATTTATACTCCTTTGATATATGCCCAATAATGGTATGGTGGGGTCATAAGGTAAATCTATTTTTTCACTTTTTGGGGAACCTCCATACTGATTTCCATAGTGGTCACACTAGTTCACACTCCCACCCACAGTGTATGTGGGTTTCTTTCCCCACATCCTGGCCAGCATCTACTGTTGTGTTCTTGATGGCAGCCATTCTGACTGGGGTGAGATGGAATCAGTGTAGCTTTGATTTGCATTTCCTTTAGGACTAAGATGTTGTTTATTTTTTCATGTACTTATTAGTCTTTTTATTTCTTGTTCTGAGAACTGTCTGTTCAAAATATTTGCCAATTTATTAATTAGGTTATTTGTTCTCTTGCTGTTTAGTTTTTGTAAGTTTCTTTGTATATTCTGGACACTTATCCTTGATCTGTTGGATAACTGGCAAAGTTTTTCTCCCATTCTCTTGATTCTGGTAACTGTTTATGTGGCAGAAACTTATTAATTTGATCCATTCCCTCTTGTCAATTCTTGCTCTTATTTATTAGCAAGTAGAGTCCTATTCAGAAAATACTGCTTCTGCCTATCTTTCAGAGCTTTCCCTATTTTTTTCCTGTAGTACTTTCAATGTTTCAGGTCTTACACTAAGATCGTTAATCAATTTGGAGTTGATCTTTGTACAGGGGGAAAGATAGGGGTCCAGTTCCAATCTTGCGCATGTAGATAGCTGTTTTTTTCCCCAGCATGTTCTGAATCTTTAAAGTTACATTTTGAGCTTTTTTCCCACAATTGTAATATCTTCTCATCTCTCTGATCATGATGATGCTTTAAATATTTTATCATTTTACATAGCCTGATTTCCCTGAACATATTTCTGTTTGTTCTTCTTTGTCTGTTTGTATTATTCTCTATCTTTTATGTTAATAGAATTCCTCAGATACCTAGTAAACTTTAGATGACTGTCCATATTTAAGGCTAGAAAATGCAAAATTTAAATAGAAGTTCTGAGTAACAGGTAGCGCTGGTCAACTGTGGCCTTCATTGTATAGAAATAGTGGGATGGTTTCATTTTGGAGGCTGCAATGTTACTATCTTTAGATCTTTCATTTTAGGGTGGCCCAATTCCCCAGAGAAACCTCTAAGGTTAAGTCCTGGCAACTAGTGTTCTGGAGCTGAGGGGATGAACACAGCCAGCCGGGAGTCTCAGCTTCCAGCAGGCAAACATTCACTTGATTCTCCAGTTTTCACTGTGATTCACCTCACCCCTGTGGTGTTTCACAGTTCCAAGACTGAATTACTATTACCAAATAAGTAAGTAAATGAAATAACCTCACTCTTCTGCTAGAGCACAAAGCAAGCATCTGGGGAACTAACTTCTTAAACAACATTCAACCAGTGTATACTTTGGTACCTAGAGGTCACTGGCGCCCAATTCCAAGACTTTATGGAATTTTTAGAATAAGTATATCATTTATGAGTTCCCCTAGAACTGGTTGAAGATTCAGCCTTTTCTGATCTCCTAAGTCTGTTACCACTTGTCTATCTGCTTTGTACATTTCATATTTTGATGCTATTTTTCTTCTATATTTTATCATTTGGTGTTTATACCTTTATTTAAACACACACACATTATTTCATGGGATTTTGAGAGGAGAGAAATTGAATGCCAGTGATTAATTTTCCATATTCACCTGGAACCCTCAAGAGAAAATATTTCTAATTCACGTTTGACTTTTAGATAGCAAAGATGATATGATGAAGTACAATTAGAAATAACTGTTTAAATTAGAAAAAAAAAAGTCTTGCTTTGCTTTATATTCCAGTAGCTTATCCCCTTAATTCTAAAAAGAGACTTGAAAATCTTTCCAAGTCAGAACTTTGAATATTATATATTTGGTCTTATAATCATCTCATCCTTTTACTCTTAACAAGCATGCCTAAGATGAGAAGTTACTTTTAGCATTATAGTTGCTTTTAAAGCCCAGAAAACTCTCAAAATAGGTCTTGTCACATAAAAATATTAATTGGTTGCTTTGTTCCTACTTAGATTTTTATTAATTTGAGGACATAATTTAAATACAGTTAACTGTACCACCTTTACCTCTCCTTGTTAAATAAGAAATCTCTATTTAAAAGTTTAATTAAGAAACTTTCCTGAAATATTTATTTTTTATAGCATTAATCTTTTCTTTTTGTATTGCAAAGTAATACAATTTCAACTATCAGTAAGGATAAGTATTCTGTTATCTATTGCTACATAATAATCTCCCAAAAAACTAACCAAATTTATCTTTTTATTTGTTTTTATGTGCACACATATATTTATACTTTTATACATATAAACATACAAAACATACATATATAGTGCATATATATGTATATGTATATAATAAATACTTTTTTCTTTTATTCATATGTACATACAATGTTTGAGTCATTTCTCCCCCCCTTCCCCCCACCTCCTCCCTTTCCCCCCACTCCCTCTTCCCCCTCACCCCCTTGCTACCAGGCAGAAAGCATTTTGTCCTTATCTCTAATTTTGTTGAAGAGAGAGTTTAAGCAATAATAGGAAGGAAAACTAACCAATTTTAAACAACAGTCATCTTATTTGATCATGATTGTCTTTGCAGCAATCGAACTAGACTCAACAGAGCAAGTCTTCTGGTTTCACCTGGAATCAACAAGTGGCTTTAATTGTTTCTGTGCTCAGCTGGTGGTTGGTGCCAGCTCTTGGCTGAGTTTCTCTCTACATCTGCTCTCTTTTTCAGAGAGGCTAGCTCATGGTTTTTTTACTTTGGCACACTTAGGGCAGAACTCTAAGCTGGCAAGAGTGCAAGCTGCAGAGCCTTAGTATAAAAATCACTGCCCCCACATACAATTGATTAAAGCCAGTCACAAGTCCTGGTCAGATTCAAGAGGTGAAGAGAGAGAGGCTACCTCTTGATGGAAGGAGCAATAAATTCACAAAGAAAGGAATAAGAAGAAATCACAGAGATTGGAGGAATTATGACCATTTTTTGTCATCTACCTAGTGCTTTCTAGGTGTAACTTATTTATGCTTTTTCTACATAGAAAATATACTCATTCCTATCCCAGTAATCATACATATTTCATCTCAATATTGCATCATGCCTGAAGTCCAGGATTTCCAGTTCTGCATCAGGTTAGTTGGGGATGAAAATCATTGGACACAGCATTAGCGAGAACCTATGAATGAGAAAACTTATCTGCTCCCTACGTTTCCCACACACAGCGATGGGAGGAGGACAGAACAATTACCATAGTCACTACTATTCAAAATGGGAAGCAACAAGATCCAGCAGTTACTTCTCCAGATTAATTCTGAGTGCAATTGGCCCATGCTTCGGCCTCCTTACTCCAAGAACAAGAAAAATGCCTGACTTCTCATGTCTCTGTTTCCTACTTTGCCACGGGCCCTCAATTTTTTTAAATATAGAGGTCAGTAATGTGGCTATAATTCTAAAATAATTGCACAGCATCATCTATAGATAGATAAATGCATCTTGACAAAGTTACTACTTCCTCTTGAAGTTTTAAGCTATGGAGATTTTCATGTATCTTTTAGCATACTTTGTTTTACCAATCTTGAAAATTCTATATTATATGTAAAACAAAAACTTTAAAAACCCCTTTCACTGCCTTTATTTTCTCAAAAGTAATACCAAATACAAAGCATAATTATACAGTGAAACTGATTTTAAGAATCTCTAAGTTAGAAAAAAAAGTATTATTGATCTATTTATAATCTGATAATTTCAGGCACATCCAGTGGGACTTGTTGTCTTAGGGAAAGTGGTTTGTGTATCCACTGAGTGCCTAGAGTAAGGAATAAGGCAGCCCAAGCTCTGCCCTTATAGAGCTTGCCTTTTACAAGGGGAGAGGGACAGACAATAAACATGTAGACACACACATGCACAGGAAATCAATGTGAGTCAACTCCCTGTATAGCTATCCCTATCTCAACCAGCAAAAACCCTTGTTCCTTCCTATTATTGCTTATACTCTCTCTACAACAAAATTAGAAATAAGGGCAAAATAGTTTCTGCCGGGTATCGAGGGGGTAAAGGGGAGAAGGAGGGGGCAGGGTGGGTGGAAAGGGAGGGGATGGGGGGAGGGGGGAGAAATGACCCAAACATTGTATGCACATATGAATAAAAGAAAATACAAAAACATGTAGACACATGTGCCCCACCCAGGCTCCAGTTTTTAAAAATCTGAGAATCAACGATAATAATACCATTAACTAATTGTATAGGGAATGAGAGTGATTTATGGGCAAGACAGTGACCATCTTAGCTATGGTGGTGATATTTGAGAGCCAAGTATTGGAAAGAAACAAATTGTAGAGAAATCTGGAGAGGAGGCCTGGCATGGTGGTACATGCTTATAATCCTAGCTACACAGGAGATCAGGAGGATCATGGTTTAATGTTAGCCCTGGCAAGAAGTTAGCAAGCTCCCCATCTCAATCAATAAGCCAAGTGTGGTGGTGCACCTGTGATCCCAGTTACTTAGGAGACCATAGGATCACAGTCTGAGGCTGGCCCCAGGCAAAAACACAAGACTCTCTCCCTGAAAAATAACTAAAGCAAAAGGGGCTAGGGTCATGGCTCAAGTGGTACAGCACCTGTGCGAAGCCCTGAGTTCAAACCCCAGTACTACCAAAAAAAAGGAAAATCTGGGAAAAAACAAAATGGCCAAAGCTCTGGGAGATGACAAGCTGGGTTTGTTCAGGGGCAGAAAAGAAGGCCAATGTTCCTTGTTTATAATGAGCAAAGGGAAGAAGCAAGAGCATAAGTCTTTGGTACAGACAGAAGCCAGACCACATAGGACTGTGCAGACCATGAAGAGGAGTCTGGCTACATTGCAAATCTACACAATGTCACTGTGGAGTTAAAGCAGAGACAGCTAAACTTTCATTCGATTTTTGAAAGATCATTGTGGTGCTGTGTAGAGGGTGAACTGTCAGGAGAGTGAACTTGGGGAACAGTGAGGAGGCTGTTGCAATAGTCCTGGGAACAACTTCACAGTAAAGAGGTAAGAAAGCACTAGATTCAGGATAATAGCTGGGAAGAGACATGAAGAACTTGATAGATTGAATGATGGACATGACAGAAAGACAGGCTCAAGGGTGCACTCAGGTTTGTGACTTATGAAATTGGGAGCATAACAGTGACAGTTTTTAAGACAGAAGAGAATAGAGGAATAGCAGAATTTCCTTTTACAAAGATGGAGATCAAAAGCTCTGTTTTGGACAGTATTTACCCTGGTCTTGGTAAATACCAAGGTATTATGATGAGGTATTATGACTCTCGTTTTCTTAACAGGTATCTGTGTCCTGAAAAGATCTAACGACTTCCCTAAGGCTACATAGCTTAAGTGGGAAAGCAGGACTTGAACCCCAGTCTTCCAGCAACCTGTACATTGTCCTATAGGGCACTCCTCATCCCTCACTCTCTCCCCTGCTTCAGTATGATAGCCGAAGGGAGATGCAGGACCAAGATCCCATCATTGAGTCAGTGGTTCTCAAAGGACCTTCCATGACTTAGGCAGTTATTTACCTCCACTGCCCACAGAGTATCCACTAGCCATGTGTGGCTATTTAATTTTTATTTTAATAAATTAAAATTAAATTAAAATTCACTTTCTTAGTTGCACTGGCCACAGTTCAAGTGCTCAGTAGCTATATATAACTAGTGGATGCCATATTGAATAACACAGTCAAGAGACTACTTTCATTATCCCAGAAATTTCAAGAGTTTTGGACTCTAGATAATTCAAACTAGAGTAAGCTAAAATGTGATGACAGTGGATTCTTATCCTAATAATATGATCTAAGAAGAAATTTTAATGTGCCACATTTCATAAGTTGATTCTAAACCTAGCACTAATGAGCACCTTTCCCTATTTTATACCCTTGAATCATTTTATCTAATAAGGATAGAGGCTTCCCTGGGGAGGTGAGCCAAGTACATTTTACCTTTGCATTCCCCTCACTCAAAATATACACATACATAACACTTATGTCTCTTCCTCCATTCCACCACTTCAACATCTGCACAACTTCAAACTCCAGTGCTTTGCACAGGACGAGTATAATATTTACTTGTTAAACAACTCAGCATATCACTGTATTTGACAGCACTTCTGTGAACAGGAGGATCATACCAGTAAAGAGAAAATACACACCAGGATCTGGTCAATAACTAAAGCTCAGCTGCACAGTCTATTTCTTTCTCATTCCTCTCTCCTTAGCAAAGAGGATATTGAGATCCTATTCTCCCAGCACCCCAAGTAAAAACCCAGGCTGTTCACTACCATAGGAAGCAAAAGGATGACACCCGAAAGAATAGTCACTAAGTCTGCCCATTACTTAGTGAGAAGGTCAGCAGAGCCTTCCTCCTAGGGCATGACAGAAGTATCCAGAAAGTCCCCTTCACACACACACGTGCACACACACACGCACATGGGCAAGCCTGTGCCCCTGACAGTTCCCTTTGCAAATGTATAAAAGATTTGGAGCAGCAGATGGTTTTTTAATTCCTTCTTGCCATTTGCTGGTTGTATGACTTTGAGAAAATTACATAAGCCCTCCAAAGAGATAGAATAAGGTGATGTATATGTCAAGCTGTGATTACAGAGCTGATCCTCCACCAGTTCAGCAGTTTATTCCCCTCCTCATCCTTCAGAAGGAAGGTTAGAACAGACCTAGAACAGAAATACATTTTCCTTCAACATTTTTTCAGTTATTTATTTTATTTTTTAAATTTTTTACTGTATTTTTGATTTCCATACATTAACAATACAAGGAGATTACATTGTGTTATTACCATACATGCACACAGTATACCTTGAACAAGTTCATCCCCTCCATTCTATTTTACAGTTATTTAGCAGGTAGTACATATGATAAAAAATTTTTTCTTAAGTGTATAGGGCAAGGTTTCCTTCCTACCTTTACAGCCACCTGGTTCTCTCCAGAGGCAACCAGTGCTTCCAGATGTGTATGTACCCTTCCATAGTTATTCTACGCACACACCAGCAAATGTGTGTGTCAATACCTTTACTTTTATGGATATGTTCTCCTCTGACACAAGTAGCTGTGCACCTGTTTTGAGTCATTTTCTTTCTGTTTTATCTGGGAGATTTCTAATATTTACACTGAGACTCTTAATCTCTTTATAGCTGCAGAGTATTCCACTATAAAGCTGTATCATAGCTTGCTTATTCTATCACACGCTGATGAGCTATTTAGATTATTTCCATACTTTCGTTATTATAATTCATGCCATAATGAGCATTCTTATGCATCTGTTACTTTGTACATGCATGACTGTATTAGTAGAATAAATTTCTAAATGATGAATTTCTGGGTCACAAGATATGTAAGGAGGATATATGTGTAATAATGATGAACTTGGTCAGTTGGATCCCCAAGAGTCTGTACTAATTTATCCCCCTAGCAATGTGTAGAAGAGCTGAGTCTCTAAGCACTTCTTAGAGCTCCAAATGTCATGTTTGCCAGAGTTATTCAGCTTACATTGTGTGTGTGTGTGTGTGTGTGTGTGTGTGTGTATCTGTATGTGAGAAAAGATTGTTGATGGTTAAGACAAGCATGAGAACCATGATATAGGGAATTATCACTGTTCCTCATAATCCTCCAGTATGAAAGTGTAACAGAGAAAATAAGACTGCTTTACACCCTACAAGAAAATCCTTAGATATGCAATGTTGAGAGAATGGCTCAGCTGGAAGAAATGGATTGGGTAGAAAGAGCTCAAAGGAGCAGGAGTGAGGCCAAGGTATAAGGAGATGAGATACAGTTCCATAGCTCCCAAGGTCAGATAGAGTTCCCAGAAGGTCAGATCATTTGATGCAACTTTAGGTGTTGGTATGTGCTATGCCCATGCTAGTGCTAGGAATGCAGAATGCACATGACCGGCCCCTTCCCTCAAGAAACTCATCCAGAGAAGCCAGGAACAGAGGCAGACAATTTTGACATATGTGATAGAAGCAGCAGCAGTGGTGACCGCTAACTCTGAGAGCTTCTTAAATGTCAGATGATGAACTCAGCACTGTTTATCGTCTCACATAATTATTCAAAAACCTGCCAAGTGTAATTAGTGTTATCTCCTTCTCATAGATGAGAAAACCAAGTCCCAGAAAAGTTGAAGGATGGCCTAACACCACACAGAAAGTGGCAAAGCCAGGGTATAAACTGAGATCTGTCTTACTTCAGAGATGATGTCCAACACACTAAGGGCTAAAAGTCTATTTCCCTCCTGGTCCTCTCAATAGCCTTCTCTTTATAGCACCACACTACATCTCAGATGTTTGTGTGGAAGTGATGGGAGGGTAAGTAAGGAAAGAGTCTCAGAGAGTGATACAGTCTAAAGTTTGAAGGATAAGTGGAAACAAAAAGAACATTCCTCTTGGCTTCACGTCAAAAAGAGCCAACTTTCAAGAGTCAAGAAGAATGTAGAAGAAGGTAAGCAGGTAGGGTGGCTAAGAGGGCAGCCTCTGCAGCCAGACTGCCAGTGTTCAAATCCTGACTCTGCCTCTTGTAAGCTCAATTACTTTGGGCACATCCCTTAACCTCTTGGATTCTTCACCTGTAAAATGGGACTAAGCCCTTATCTGTAGGTTGTTATAAGGATTGAATGAGTTTGCGTATCTAGGGTATTTAGAAGAGTGCCAGCACTATTTTTATTTACACTGTAGACTCACCAGGCTCCAGGTAAATACTCAATGGAAGGAAGAATGAAACAAAACTTTGGAGTTCTCCTGTGGTGCGTATTCTAGAGAACTATTACATGTGCTCGGAAGATATAAAATGGTGCTATAAAAAGAGAAGGAAGCAGAGAACCATTTAATGGGAGAGGGACATGGGCTTTTAGTCCCCAGTTGTCCCATCAAGCAAGGTCATGCTTATCAGCACTCAGTTATCCTCTGAACTTGTGAGTCAAAATGGGATTTTTATTTGTTGTCTATTTCTTTATGACATCTTTATTTGATGTTAAAATGTAACGGCCTGTCTCAAATCAGGTGAAAAAGCTGAGAAGGACAAATATGACAAGAATCACATTTGATGTAACTTTGGTTTTCTCCTTTTCCTCTTTGATGCCATAAAATGTCTTCAGAAAACCTGTGAGAAAATATAAGATAAATGCTTTAGCTTCCTCAGTGATTCTTGTAGCATATACCTCTCAACCACCAAGTCAAATTACTTCTCTCAGAGAACCACAGTCTATGAGAGACTCCCAAGAGAAGTAAAGATGGGAAGAAAAACTTCTCCAAGGAGTCAGTTCCCATGATTTATTTACTGTCTCCATATTCACTGGCCTTTATCTCCTTTGTTATCTCAAACTCACATTTCCAACCCTGCTCCCAAACTGAACCCCATCCCTGGACCACCCTCCCTCTAGGTCAATTTTATCTCTTCCTTTTGTCATTTGAACAACTGCTGAGAATCCGTCTTCTGGAAGAAAAACGTGTAACAATTTCCCCGGTGCAACCCCCACGACCTCATAAATCCTTATATATCAACCACTCACTACATCCTAGAGCTGCAGAATTTAGGATTCCACCTTCGATCCTGAGTCAGCTCACTCTTATGTAAGAGAAAGGACATACAGAAGGAGGTTGGTGCTGCTCTTCTCTGCTATCAGTCATGTCCATTTCACCACTAGACTATAAGCTTCCCAAGGACAAGGATTTTTTTCTGTTTTGTTTATCAAGGTTTCATCAGTACCTTACAGAGTGTCTCTGAAAACATCTGATGAACAAATGTAAACAAATAAATGACAGTACAGAATGATCAGTAAGTTGATATGCTTGCAAGAGAAAAAATAATACAGAGGAAAGAGTACTGAACTTTGAGGGAGCACGAGTGCAGTTTGAGGGGCGAAGAGGCTTGCTGGAGGAAGTGATTTCAGAACTGAATTTGGGGGTTGTGGCTGTCAACATTTATGTCTTCGCGTGGTATCCAGCTTACAGGAGGAACCCAATAAATGTACAGTTTATCAATTGATAAACTGTATGAAATAGTGAAATTTACCATATTGCTAGTATTCTACCATTTATTACATTTCTGGAATTGATTCCAGATTCAGCCACTTCATTCTAGAGTATATGTCCCTGAAAGTTCTATCTGTTATCTGAAAAACTTCTCAATAGGATTAGAACACCTTTTGAAAAGGCCAAGTGTGCGCACGTATGTCTGTGTGTGTGTATGTGTGTGTGTGTCTGTGTGTGTGTGTGTGTGTGTGTGTACCCTTCACAGACTTTTGAGACTGAGCCACTGGCTGAGAGAGAAAGCTATCTTAAGTGTATCCTTTATTTAAAAAAAAAAAAGAGTCCCATCCAGGAAAGAACATAGGAAAGCAAGGGAAAAGATGAGAGAGAACTCTCATCTCACCCTGAGCCAGACCAGACCTCATTCTACCTAACTTCTATATCCACCACCCAAGCCAGTTCTACCTTAAAACTCCTGGAGAAGCATGTGATTATGGTATGTGAGGGGTCAGGATAAAAGACAAGAAGAGGTGAAAATGTGATGGATTTTTATTTGAATTTATTTAAAAACTTTACCAAAAAAACAAGATATAAGACCCAGACTTGTGATTAGTTTGTTTTAGGGTTTCTTAATTTCATTTAGCTCCAACTCCTTCCTGCCATAATGATAGTAAGGTCAGGATTCTGAGAACCAAAACTACTTAGACCTGTGAGCCTGCGGCACTGGTGTGATCTCTGGGCTCTGTCAAGCTGTTCCAGACACACCCTCTAGGACTGCCTCAGAACCTCCACTGAGCAGCACCAAAGTCTGACAAACAGGTTCCTCTCCTCCAATTAACCCTCAACTTGTGTTTTCAATGTGTGCATGCAGCTTCATCATACACAACAAAGACACTTTCTTCAACAATGCCACGAGAAGTAGAATTGTGCATCATATTTTACAAAGAATAAAGTATGAAGAAGGGAAAAACAAAATCGGTAAGTACTATGTTAGTATTATAAATTACTTTCGGTCTTTGGGGACCATTGACTTCTTCCCTTGGCTTTGTTAAGTTTGAATCAACTCTAGAAGTGCTTATCCTTTATAAAATCCCTACCTCCTCCTTAGATGGATAATTTATGAATTTATACTTATGAGTATAAAGTTTTCACAGCATCCATTTAAATGCAGATGCTATCTTATTTAGCTAAGATCATAGAGAAATTCTCTGAATTCAACAAACACTTACAGAGCACCTAATGTGTGCCAGGCACTGAGCAAGATATTAGGGAGATGAACACACAATAAATAAGTAAATAAAATAAGTAACATGAAGAAATTTAAAAGGGTGATGATACAGAGATAGACTAAGCTAACTAAGATGGGGTGGTCAAGGAAAGCCCCCACTGAGAAGGTGAAATATGAACTGAGACCTGAATGGTAAGGAACTAACATGGAGAGATGGGAGGAATAGAGTGTTCTAGGCAGAGGGGACTGCAGGTACAGAGATGAGTCATCACACATAAGGTACTTTTCCAAATAATCATGTCCCCATTAAGCAGCCTCCACCATTTGTACCTTAGGTATTTTTATGAGAATCTTGCCATATTATGCCATAAAATTTCCTGCCTTATTAAACAGGTTATTGTATATCATAAAGGTTTGGGTGGCTCTGTTCTTATTTCTGTCCTAGGAAAAAATTTTATTGGTAGTTTTAATAATGATCTGTAACTGTCAGGGTGCAATGAAGAGACAAAAGTACCTATAATCTGAACATGGAAAATTTAAGATAAATAATTAACTATGACAGGAGATTGGAGCCGTGGAGGAGTGGCTAGGCAAGGGCAAGAAGAACTCTAAATTATAGAATAGCAGATATCAGTAGTCTTTCCTGACAAGACTGAGTTCCAGACTGTTGGCAGAGGTGCAGCCATGGCAGAACAGTTTGCTGGGAACTTGCTAAGAATCTGCTCTGTGGAGTACTGGGCAGAGCTACCTGGGAAGTTGTTCCTTGGGAGCTGTGGCACCAGCAACATGGCTATGAGGCCACCCACAAGGATATCAGGAAAAATGCCCTTGGGAGTGAGTGTCATGTCCTGATGACCACCACACACTGCAGAGCTGGGTGCGATAGCAGTGGGTACTGCAGAACCCTGCTGAGAGAAGCCTAAGTTATCAGGAAGAGCAGCCCTTTCCTCCATCAGTGTCCCTTCAGTGCATTCTGCTGACAAAGCTTCACATTGTATCCTCTGACAAAGTGAAAAGTTCACAAGGTCCAGCTCCATTATTGCAAAGCAGGCAATGAAGGTACATTTGGAGCTGAGGGGCAATAAATTGATAACTGACACATAGCCTAAATAGTTTGTTCACCAAGCTTTCAGGTGGGGCAAGGCTAGAAGGACATATTAAATGTGTTAGCCATTAGAGTCAGGAACTTCAAAGATCTCAGTGGGCCAAAACTCTCAGCCAAATCCAGCAAGATGACATTTAACAGTTTACAAATGTAAAGTCCTACACTCAAATTCAGCAAAACAACTACCCCGGTGGAGTGTGGGAGAAATGTTGCTCAACAACATGGTGAGAGGAACAGATTTGAGAGATGAGTTGAATGCAAGCTCAGTGTGAGTCACTAGCCTAAAGAAGCTGCCAAAAAAACTATTTTGATCTCAAGCCTGCATAAATTAAAACATTATAGGGAGAAACAGATAGCTACCGAGCCCAGGTCTGAAAACACCTGGAATATTGTATTCAGGGAAAGTTAGTGCAGGTGGGGATGGTGAATCAAACCTAATGTGGGTCTTCCTTCACTCTGATGGGATTGCTGTTGAACACATCCCATATTCTTCGTCCTTTCATCCCTGAAACAAATCCTCTCCATAGAGTCCTCTGTGACCATTCTGATATGGAGGGATACTTCCGGCTTCTAAATTTCCATGACATGTTTTTGGAGTATTTATTTCATATTTATTCACATACAACTCTTTATTGCCTTGAATTGCTTTCAATGTCACTGTGCAAATTTATCACCTAAAAAGAACCATGGTTGATATTTTGTTTCCTAAATGATTTAAATATTAGCTCAGTTATGTTTTTCATGTTAATTCCTGACTCTTTCATATGACTTTTTAAAACAAACTTGAGTGGGACTATATATACCTTTTATCATACTTTTTTCAGTTAATGTTATATCATGAAAATACTAGAAAACACATGAGTGAATGGAACTTGTGGCAGTAGTTATTCTACATTATTTCATAAAGTGTGAATAACTCAAAAAGCAGGGCCTTCACTAATATTGGTATTATCACTTGCAGCATACCTCACAACTCATATAACACATGAGTGTATTGAGAATCTGCTGCTTAAAAACTATTAGTCTAGATAATGAGTTCATTAGCTGGTGAATAAGCTGCCTTCTTCATCTTTGCACCATCATCACCTAGCAGTGCCTGGCATATAGAAGGAGTTTAATAAATTCTTGTCAAACTGAATTGAAGAGCTTTTAAACATAATTAATGTCTCACTGTCAGCATCCTTACACAGTTAAATACTGTGTATGGTTAGGCCATGTAGCAATTATTGTACTTAATTTTTTACCTCAATTATGAGCTGTTTTTACAACTAGTCAAGTGGACATAGAAGAAGGGCAGAGACAGTGACTTTGCACGGTTCTGAAGGAGCACTGGAAATGTAACATAGGGTTGTCAGTGAGAATAAGTCTTTGTAAAAGGATTTCTCAATTGATGAAAGAAGGAGGATTCTATTCAAACAGTTCAATGCCTTGAAAATTGGTAAAGATTAAATGGAAACATGTTTAATTAGAAATAACCAATGACAAGATAAGTTGTTAAACCAGGATCATGCATTGTGCTGAAAAATCTAGAGTAAAACTACAAATGGGCCAATACTGACCAGTATTTCATTGTCATCTTTGCTTTTATAATAAAAGAAAGAACAGGTTAGAAGAAAATTTAATTTCTTTATAGAATTAATGCCTACCCAATGTTATTTTCTGCCTGAAACACTTTCTGAAAGTGTCACCTTGCATGAGTCAACATTGGTTAGAAATAGCACAAAAATATTGATTTGTAGACATGATTCATAAAGGTATTTTGTGGAGTGTAAACTGCACTATGTAATGTTTTCAACCTTACTCTGAATTTATTACAACAGTGAAAATCAAACACAGCAAACCCCACTTTCAAAATTGGGATTAATGGTTCAATAAAGATTTATTTAACTATATGTGTGTCTACAATAAATCTTGAAATTGATTTCTGTGTTCAAAATTTATGTTCAGAGGTGAAGTTAGTCAAGTGATAGACTTTAGATATTTGCTATTTTCTCACTTTGAGGGATTTTGATAAATTATCATAAACTTACAAAGGCCATCCTCAGAGTCTCTAATTGGGCCCCTGTAAATCCTATTTTTTCCAGTATCAGAATGTTTGAAAGTTATTGATGAGGTTTGTGGAATTCTCAACAGAGATTCCTAGAAATCAGAGCTTTCTATGTAATCAATAATTTATTTTTTTCATTGCAAAGGCATATAGAAAGGGCTTCCTATATGATGCACATACCAATTCCTACTAATATTTGTGTTTCAAGTACCTTTCTTAGATATTTAGTGTGAATGTCAAGCAGCCTAAATACATTCGTGTGTTACTGTGATTAAAAGTATCCAAGCACTGACTGAGTCCCCATCAATAAGAGTTGGGGCACTACATGTGCCGTTTTCCAGCTAGGCTAAACCTTTGGATCCTGGTCAGGATCTAAAGTTTAGAGAACATTCCTCTTAGAAGCTGCCAAAAATATATTAATCTAATCATCTCCTTTGAGGTTCATTTTAGGAAGCAACATAAATCTTGATCTGAAAGCAACTTTGAAGGTCAACACATTAAACTTACATTCCTGGCCAAGGTGGAGGAGTAAGTACAAGATTTACTCTTCCACCCAACCCCCCTCCAAAAAAAAACAGATAAAATATATGAAACATTTTCAAGACACTGAACATGGAAACCAAAAGTAGGGATCCTTGAGAGATAAAATCAATGGCCACTGAAGTGATGGATAGGTTGGCCACCTTGGTTGTATTAATGGTCTCCTGTGTATGCCTATGTCAGAACTTATCTGATTGTGCCTCTTAAATATGTGCTGTTTTTTAAAGGTCAGTTATGCCTCAATCTGTTTTTTTCTTATATCTTAATAAAGTTGCTTTTTAAAAGATCCAGATATCCACTCAATCCCCCATTTTATGGATAAGAAAACAGAGGCCCAGGGACAGGAGAACTTTTTCCAAAGTCACACGACCAGTCCAGTGCAGAGGAGTCACGGTTTCCCCACAGTGAAGCTTATGGGTGAACGTAGAGCTCCTAGCAAGAAGCCATCTTTTATTTGTTTTTTTCTTATTTATTCATATGTTCATACATTGAAGAAGCATCTTTTTTTAATGAGGCTTTAGTCTGTTCCTCTCAGAGCAGTCCCTCCCAATGCAAGCACCATCATAGATGTGCTTTGTTGTTTGGAAACCTGATTTCCAAAAATTTCTTCCACAGCAATGGAAAAGGATCAACAAAATGAAAAGACAACCTAGAGGATGGGCTGAATAAGGTGTGAATATCCAAAATATGTAAGAAAGTTACATAACTCAATGGCAAAGATCAAAAAGCTTGATTTTAAAAAGGACTCGATAGACATTTTCCCAAAAAAAAACACAATTGGCCAACAGGTACATGAAAAAGTGCTTGTCATCACTAATCAAAGAAAAAAACACAATGAAATGCCATCTCACACCTATTAGAATTAGAATGACTTTTATCAAAAAGACAAGAGATAAGTGTTGGGACAGTGTAGAGAGAGGAGAACCCTTGTACACTGTTGGTAAAATTAAATGACACAGACATTATGGAAAAGAGTTTCAGGGATCACACAAAATTAAAAGTAAGGCCAGATATGGTGGTACATGCCTGTAATTCCAGCAACACGGGAGACAGAGACTGGGAGGATTGCATTTGAGGCTTGCCTGGGGGAAAAATGTTAACAAGACCTGATCTAAACAAATAAGCCAGGCATTGTAGCTCATGCTTGTCATCCCAACTTCACAGGAGGTACAGATAGGAGGATTGTGTTCAAGGCTGGCCTGTGCATAAAGACAAGACCCCATCTGAAAAATAACTAAGAGCATAAAAGAGCTGAGGACGTGGCTCAAATGGTAGAGTGCCTGTCTGGCAAGCATGAGACCCTGAGTTTAAACCCCAGGATAATGAAAATAAAAATAATAATATTACTACCAATAATAATAAATTAAAAGTAGAACTATCACATCCTATAGTCTCACTTCTGAGTAATATCCACATGAAATCCACATATTGAATAGACATCTGCACCCCATGCTCATTCTGCATTATTCATCATAGCCAAGGTAAGGAAATAACCTAAGTGTCTATTGACAGATGACTGCATGAAGAAATCACGGCGGATATATACAGTGGAGTATTATTCAGCCCTAAAAGGAAGAAAACTCTGTCTTTATGACAACATGGATGAACCTGGAAGACACCTTGCTAAGTCAAATAAGTTAGGCACAGAAAGACAAATACTACATGATCTCCCTTATGTGTAGAACCTAAAAAAGGTCAAACTTATAAGAACAGAATGGTGGTTGAGTGACTACAACATGGGGAAAATGGGACACTGTTGGTCAAAGGGTATAGGTTCAGTTATAAAATGAATAAATTCTGGGGATCTAAAACACAGCATAAGTGGAGATGGATGTGTTAATTAATTTGATTATGGTAAATAGTTATCATGACACAATGTATATGCATATCAAATCATCACACAGTAAACCTTGAATATAGTCAATCTTTATTTTTCATACTGTAATTCATTTTATTATCAGCACTTCCAATATTTTATGCAGACAAAAATAAATAACATAAAATACATAACATACTTTGATCATTTTAACTATATACGAAATACGAATGGGAGGCTGGCGACATGGCTCAAGTGGTAGAGTGCCTGCTTGGCAAGCTTAAGGCCCTGAGTTCAACCCCCAGTACCACAAAAGAAAACGCTTTGTCTTCCTTACTATGCTTATGTCATTTCTTCAACAAAATTAGTGATAAGGGCAGAACAGGACCTGCCTGGAACTGAGGCGGAGGGGGGGGGAAGAGTAGGGGATGGGAGCAGAGTAGAGAAATGACCCAAACAAATATGCACATGTGAATAAATGAAAAAAATTTTAAAAATAAATAAACAACAACAACAAAAAAAACACCTGATTTCCACCCTTAATCCCAATTTCCTAAGCTTTCTTTCTAAACTGTTGGTGTCCCCAAGTGTATTGAATCACTTTTGAAAGCCTAGATTTGTTTTCCAGGAAGTTCTCTCCTTACGTTAGTCTCCAGTGTTGTGAAGATCCAGATTCAGTACTAATCCGAGTGGGCTTCGTTGTTGCTTTAGGTTTGAATCGCTTGCTTACCAATGGCTCCTATGAAGCTGCTTTCCCCCTGCACGAGGTATGGTGCTGCCTTTTCTCCTGCCATTCTTTTGATTCCTTGCTACTACTGTTGGCTTCTAGGGAGAGTCATCAATTCAATTTGTTGATATGGCATTTGTTCAGAATGAATTTAATTTGTTTAATGGGTTATTAGGGAGGGTCTTGCACCCTTGGAGCGATCCCTCAGCATCGATTTATTTTTATATATCACTTTATGTAATTGAAAGAATACTTAAATCAAAAGTTACTCAGCTTGAATTCAGAGCAATGGCTTTAGGGGCTCAAGTCATGCAATTAAAAAGGCATTTCCAATGAGGCACCAGACAGAGGGCAAATGTTCTTAAACATTATAACCTTTGTAATAACTAAATTTATAGCTGTTCATTGAAAGAGTGAGAGCAAGCCATTTTGCAAAATCTCTGACAACCAAAGGATGATACATGAACGTTCTTATCCTTGTAAGATGTACAAATGTTAATATTTACTTCATGATAATGATATAAATGACCTTCACCAGTGATTACCCTTAATTTCATTTTCCTTAGTGATCTTGGGTTCTTTAACCCACAATCCTATCTATACCTGGGTTTTTAGGAATATAATACTCTTGATTATTGAGGGGTTGTTGTCATTTTCGTGATAAAAACCCAACTCTCTATGAATCAACATATGACCCAAAGAGTACAAAGATAAATGTCATAGCTCTTGCCTTTTGCCATCTCACAAACTAGCCAGGGTGAAACTGTTGGCCAGTAAACTTTGGAAGGCAGTTCCAACTCTCCATAAATGGCAAGCCTTCTTCCAAAAATACACTTTTCATATGACTTGCAATGTTTCTTCTGATTGTAAAGCAGAATTGTTAAGACCTTATTTATTAAGAAAACTAAAATCTGTGGTCTGGGACCTTATTGACAGACTTCCAGGAGACGTTTTTTAGAATGGTTCTTTTAGTATGATAAGCAAACATTTGACGCAAAGGTTTTCTTAGGCACACACAAATGCTTCTGAACTCTAAAGTTAGATTTCCCCTCAAAGTGAGTTGCAGCTGGCTTCCTGTGCTTATCAGTTATACTTATCAAACCCTGGAAAATGGTTTGTATGAGCACTGTGTGCCCCCCATCTCATCCCTGGCCCACAGTAAGGACAGTGTCCACACAATGACTGATGATCAGAAGCACCTGTGCAGGCCAGTGGGTAGGCAGGCATCAGAGTGTCTGAGCAGATGCAGCTCTGAAACCCCACAGAGTAACTCTGGTACTGTCTAGGTCTTTCATGTCTCAGTAAAGCAAAGAGAATTTCCAAATTAGTAATGGTGGCAGCAATAATAACGTCATTACTCTTTTGACTTTTATTCTCAGTTTAACTTGATTATATTATTTAGCCTCCAAACAACCTTCAGAGACAGGAAGGGCAACCACTGTTGCCCCTGCTTCATGTTAAAAATTTAAACAGAGGTTTAGAGGGATGTAAACCCTCCTCTAAGTCACACAGTAAACTGATGGTTGAACTGAGATGAACCAGAGCTTATTCCAGCTCTGTGCTCAGTGCCTTAGAAAGGACTTCCCAGATTAATGTGAATATTTACTTTGCCTCCAGAAGGTGTCTTTTCCACTTGTGAGAGTAGCATCACCATGAACTGATCTCAGAAAAAAATACTCAACTCTCCATTCCTTAGTCTCTTCATTTCTTTAGTGAGGAGGTTGAATGAGATTTGGATTATTGGGATCCCCGGGTGGCATGCAGTTTTTATGTTTAAGAAGTTTCATGCCCAAAAGGCCATTAGACAGGGCCATTTGCCAACCTCCCTATCTTGAGAGAAGAAGGGAAGAGAACTAGCCAGTCTTGAGCATGACCCATGAGCCAGACCCTTTATCCAGTCAAACTCAAGCATGTACTTTGTTCCTGACAGCATGATCAGCAAGACGAGGTCCACAGTAACTAATGGAACTGCCTCCCCTTTAATAGAGAGGACCCCTTTTGTCTTTTATCACCCCTGTTGCTACTGCCCCAGTAAGAGCCCAGTGTAGCCAGTGCATTTGCTCACAGTTTTGTGGGTTTCACTCACCAGCAGCCGTGTTCTTATCCCAGGGAAGTTACAGAAGTAAAAACTCCATTCGAACCCATGGAGCAGTAAACCACCGACATCTCCTCTATGAATGCTGGGCTTCCTGGGGCGTGTGGTATAAATACCAGCCTTTGGATCTCGTAAGGTGAGTTTTTAACTAACTGCAAATATAAAGTTTGCACTGAATGATGAAGGCCAGCAGTCAGCTGGGACGAGCTGATCTTTTTTCCAGAAGAAAAGGTCAGAAGTACACAGCTCTTGCCAAGAGGGCAACTTAGAGGATGTCTGTTGTTCTTGGTAAACTGAACCTTCTCATGATTAGGATGGCATTTCCTTTAAAAAGGCCTTAAGAAGGAGCTAAGGAAGAAGCACTGGATCTAGGACAGGCCTTCTCACAGACTCCCTGTCACATAGCATGTCACCTATGTGACAGTGGTCTTATAGAGAGATAATACTTCTTACAGATATTTGTAACAAAATAGAATATTACTTACTATTGGTTGGGCATCCCTAATTCAAAAATCCAAAATGTTTTCCAGTCCTAAATTTTGGGACACTGATGTGTTGCGACAAGTGACAGGTCACAATCCATATGCAGGCATACTAAAAATATGCAGCTGTGTGTGTAAGATGTCTATGAAACATACTTGAATTTTGTGTCTTGACTTGGATCCTGGCCCAAAAAGATCTCATTATATGTATGCAAACATTCCAGAATCAGGGGAAAAAAATCTGAAATTCAAAACACTGTCAATCCAAGCCTTTTGGATAAGTGATACCCAGCCCAACTTACGCAAATAGGACATATGTGGTTCTGTTATCCAACGAGATTTCAGGCTTATTTTAATATTAATTTAAAACTAATAACCTTTAAAGTTTTTTTTTAATTTGTAGGTCAAAAGTGTATCCGCTTTTAACCTATTAATAAGTGTGTAGGGAAAATGTATGTTAAATCGTCCATGTTTATCCAACCTTCTGGCATGGCAGAATTATGCTCTGACTTTTCATTACTTATTTAGAGACTGGATATTAAGGTTGAGTGTTAACAATCCATAGTTCACAGATTCCTCATTAAAAAGCAAGTCATGTCTAATTTCTTACAGTAGCTGAATGTGTTTCACTTATACCTGAGCCCTAAGAAAAAAATCAGCCCAGAGGGGAGAAACACAAAGAAAACTCATGTTAGATATAATCCCTCTGGGTAGTTGTTCTCCCTATCAGAACTCTTATTACTTTGTTATCAATCATTTACCCCTGATATTCCAAAGACATTGATGAATTATGTCCCATTCTTTGTGTTGGTAGCAAATGATCCAGATGATATGAGAAGGAAATATTTTCTGTGATATGATCATTTTCCTTTGACCAAATTCAATGCATGATTAACAGAGGGAGAGGAATAAAAGCAAATTATCATCCCAGTCCATATTGCAGGATTACTCTGATTAGAAATTACAGGTCAATGCTGCTGGCAAACCATCTCCATCATGACAGCATTTTAATTAAGATTTTGCAATCAGTCTGGGTGCAGTGACTCATGCCTCTAATCCCAACTACTTGAGAGGCAGAAATCAGGAGGATCACACTTCAAGGCCAGCCCAGGCAAAATTAGTGAGACTTCATCCCAACCAATAAGCTGGATGTGGTGGTGTACACCTGTCATTCCAGCTACACAAGATGCATAAATTTGGAGGATCACAGTCTAGGTTGGCCCAAGCAAAATCACAAGACTGTATTCAAAAAGTAACTAAAGCAAAAAGGGCTGAAGCCTTTGCTCAAGCCTGCCTAGCAAATATGAGGCTCTGAATTTAAACTCTAGCAACTCCAAAAACAAAGATTTCTCATCAGCCAATGAATACTAATGAATTGCACATTGTATATATAATACAGTGGTAAGTACTGAGTTGAGAAACTTGGTTTCCTACAGACCCTGCATACATGAGAAAACTAGAAAAAAGTACCTAACCATGCATAATAATGTCAAATGTGTGAGGGAGGCTGTAAGTTTTGCAATAATTCATATAAATGGAAAGAATGGATGTGGTCAGCAGCCCTGTGCAGTGTCCATAGAGCTGGGTCTGAGAGAGCAGCAGGATTTGAGCTGGCCAGCAGGAAGGGGATGAAAACCCAGGCAAGCCTGGGATAGAAGGAACCTATAGAGCATCTTGGGAAACTCATCTCTTAACTACTCCCTGTCCTGTAGACCTTACTTCCTCCAGATCTCACCTCTGACCCCATCAAAGCATCTCCTCTGCCATTCCTGCTGCCTTCCCTGTCTATGACAAGCCTCCCTCTTCCTATCCAGCCCCTTCCAATCCTCTCTGTGTTCTCATAACAAACTTGTATATAATTATGGTCTTTTACAGAAGGGCTAATGCTCTTCCTGATGTAAAGTAGGAGGAGAAGAAATTTAAATTCAGGTTACACTGCATCAAATGTTCCATACTCTTGACTTGCCTGGTCTGCAATTTAGCAGGAAGGCCAGTATGAAGTAAAATGACTGGGCAAAGTGTTAGCCCAACTCTATTCTATTCTGTTCTGGTTTGGTTTTTGAGTCAGGTCACCTTATGTAGCCCAGGCAGGACTCAAATTCATGATCATCTTACCTCTGCCTCCCTCATGCTGGCAGAGCAGGCATGTAATACCATGCCCAGCCAATGCTTAATTTTACATTGTCACTGTAACTTGCCAAGCTGTTGTTTGTGTCTCAAACAGGCGGTACTTTGGAGAGAAGATCGGGTTGTATTTTGCCTGGCTGGGCTGGTACACGGGTATGCTCTTCCCAGCTGCCTTCATTGGACTGTTTGTCTTTTTGTATGGAGTCACCACCCTGGATCACTGCCAAGTCAGGTATGGAAGAGCTCTTGGAGTACCTGCCTTTGTTTAGTATTTAGTGATGGCTGTTTATGCTTTGCAGTTATTTACACACTTAGCTTTTCACTCCAACTTCCTTCCCAGTCTCTAATGGGAAAATTCAGAAGATTCAATCCACTAGGCTTTCTCTGTCCATTGCCCTTGTAGCTGTGCCCTTTAGCTACATGGAAGCAAAACTACATCTATGGACATACAGGGCCACTATGAACCCATGGAAAAAATCACTTTCATTTACTAGCTAAAAATTGCTTTCAAAGACTGAGTTTTTTCACCTTTCCTAAAACTGATGCCTGCTATTAAAAAAAAAATCCTTTTTCATGAATTCTGTGTTTTTATAAGGACCCTTTAAACCTAGACTACAAAGCCATCTCACCAACTTTCTAGTACCTTCAGGATGGTTCAGGACTAACAATTGCTTCCTTGGTTCCCATAAGAATATAGTTTAAGGTGTTCATAAAGATCTTATTGCAAAGCTGGAAAATGACCTTAAACAATTAATATGCCTTTTATTTTTTACAAAAATAAAAGTGAGTAATTGAGACTTCTACCTACAAAAATATTTTACTTTCTGTGAAATTGTTAATGAGATATACTTTCTTCCAGGACTAAAATCCTTAGTTTTCTGTTTATTCTTTGTTTTATCATGCCCATAGAGATGGAAGCAGCTACTTTTAGGTATCTTGTTTCCATAATTTAGTTTGAAATGCTTCAGATCTGTGAAATGTTAGGAAAGACTTTGGTATAAGTTATAGTCTAACCACCAATGTTTTGTTTCATTTATTTTCCTGAGTCTAACTTATTAATATGTAAAGCCAAGCCACAGCCTCATAAATAAGTAGGCTTATCAAATTGTTAAAATGTGTGGAACTTGTTTACATTCATAATAGAAAAGGCTAAGAAGTTTCCAAGGGCAAAAAAAGTTTAATCTATTGGATCTTATTTATCAGTTGAATATTCTAGTGAAGTTTCAGAGGGGTAAAGTTCCATGTCATCAAACAATTCTTTTGTGTTCCATTTCCAGTAAAGAAGTCTGCCAAGCTACAGATATTATCATGTGTCCTGTATGTGATAAATTCTGTCCATTCATGAGGCTGTCCGACAGCTGCGTCTATGCCAAGGTAATTCCAGATGTGCCATGTTTTAGGTGCCTTGGATTTAACATACACCATCCTGTGGAAAAGGGGGCCACAATGTTTCCTTTGTTGTCTCTAGTGTTTGGTTCTGGAGTTAATGTTGTAGGATGGACTTATCTCCCTGATTCAGTATTTTAATGCAAATATCCTTTTAACATGCATGTTCTTGCCTGGCCCAAAAGACCAAAAATCGTATGTTCTCCCTCATATGCGGACATTAGATCAAGGGCAAACACAACAAGGGGATTGGACTATGAGCACATGATAAAAGCGAGAGCACACAAGGGAGGGGTGAGGATAGGTAAGACACCTAAAAAATTAGCTAGCATTTGTTGCCCTTAATGCAGAGAAACTAAAGCAGATACCTTAAAAGCAACTGAGGCCAATAGGAGAAGGGGACCAGGAACTAGAGAAAAGGTTAGATCAAAAGGAATTAACCTAGAAGGTAACACACACACGCACAGGAAATTAATGTGAGTCAACTCCCTGTATAGCTATCCTTATCTGAACCAGCAAAAACCCTTGTTCCTTCCTATTATGGCTTATACTCTCTCTTCAACAAAATTAGAAATAAGGGCAAAATAGTTTCTGCTGGGTATTGAGGGGGTGGAGGGGAGAAGGAGGGGGTGGAGTGGGTGGTAAGGGAGGGGGTGAGTGCAGGGGGAGAAATGACCCAAGCCTTGTATGCACATATGAATAATAAAAAAATAAAAATTGAAAAATAATAACATGCATGTTCTTAAGAGGTACATCTCCAGATAGCATCACAAGAAGCTGCAGAGAGCGTGATCATTAGTGTCAGAGAGGGTTAGGCTCACATTTTTGTGGTTATTATTTAAAGAAATTTATTTTTATTTTTGGTGACACCTGGAGTAATGATGTAGATCTCATATAGTATTGTAAATTCTGTGAGAATCAATATGTTTTGTTTCTTTTTTTTCTTCTTCTCTTTGTAATCCTATGTAATTAAAAGTATTATTCTGAGAAGGACTGCATAGGTTCCGTGACTAATCCAGGAACCCGGATATCCATATAGTCCTTGAGATACATTGTTATGTGTAGGTTCAGATTTTGACTCTGTTCTTTACCACTTGTTTCCCTGGGAACAAGCTTTTCAACCTCTCTGAGCCTCAGTTTTGTTTTTTTGTTTTTTTATCTATAAAATGGAGATGTAAAAGAATAAGATCTCAGGAAATGACAGCTGGCTTCATTTTCCTCCTCTTAACTGTCATTTTTGGCAACAAGATTCCATTCAAAGCCAGCTCAGCTACTGAGCACTGGGCCAAGTAGACTAAGAATTCTCATCTCTAAAATGTAGGAAATACCTTTCCTCTCTGCCCGACTCCATTGATATGTCATGATGGCTGAAGAAGAGAGTATATCTGAAAGTGCTTAAAAAAAAACCCAAATACATGGCACCATTATTTTCATCATATGTTATTTCATACCCCTGTCTTATGAAAGGCATTACTACAGTAAAATATTAGACACATTCATCAAACTTCTGGAGTGTTTTTGTTTATTTGTTTTTTACTTAAGGGCAGTGTCACTAATGCTAAACAATAGCTAATGTTTAGGTTGACAAAGTCTTTCTGAGACTCACTGCCTATTGGTTTGCCGAGATTCTAGATTTTTATCAAACCTCTGTAATTACTGCAGCTGGAGCTATCTAAAATTACTCTGTTGGCTTTACACAGTTTCCTTCATTTACAATGAGAACATTTGGTAGGCTGCCCAGGAACTGGCCTCTCCCTAATGTGTTTAGCACTGCAGGTGGCCAGCCATTGGCAGAGCCCACACCACAGCAGTCAGCTATGAGTCTAAAAATATTTGGGCTCTGAGTATGTCACAAGAGACCCAAAAAAGCACAACATGCTCTCCCCATCTTTGGAGACTGCATCAGTAGACCAAGTGAATGAGGACAAATTCAACAGAGTAACCCTGGGAAACAGATTTGGTGAGGATCACTAGTCAGTAATATAATTATGTTTAAAGGTCACATTCCTTTGTTTTGGCCTGTGTATTCTTTTCCCTAAAGTTAACTACTTTGGGTAAGGGGCAGAGGCCAAGCCCTCATCTCTCCTGATGAATTACAGAGAGAAGAGGATAATGTGCCCAGGCACCACTGTGTGTTGCCACTCTACCACAGACCTTTCAGATCAGAGTTTCATTTTCAAACCTGCTTAGAACAAAGCAGAATTAGAAGGAGGCACTTTCCCTTGGTTGATTATAATCTGCCAGCCCTGGGTTTTAAAACAGAATGAACTGAGGAGTGAATGCCCTAGGGCAGCTGGCCAGGCAGCACCTACTTCATCAGTGCCTCAACAAAGCAGGACTTTGAGCAATCACTAATACAATGTAGAACACCAACACCTGTGGTTGGGATTATTGTAGCTGATTTCTGGGGAGGGGAGACTGTAGCAAGCTTTCTTGAACTCTTGTGCTACTGACCTAACTGGAGGTGACTGAAGATGCAGAAAGGACAAAGGATAGAAGACAGACATGCAGAAAGTTGGGGCCAGGTGCTGGGCGCTCAGATGGAGATCCACAACGCCTTGTTGCTTCTTTTCTCTAATAACTCTTCTTTGACTTCTTTTCTATTCTTTAAAACCTTACTTCTAAAGTCTTCTTTTTCTATCCTTTAAAGTCTCTTTCCTTAGACTCGCACTGTCCCATGTTTTCTCTTTAGCTTTCTTAAAGTCTTGGCCCTCAGACTTGCACTGTTCTCTCTTAAAGCCTTGGTTTTCAGGCTTGCACTGTCCCATGTTTTCTCTAATCTCTAGCATAACTCAGCAGCAGCTGCAGCCTCACAAGCAGCCCACAGGCAGCCAATCAATATCCCCCATCAAAAAACCCTTCCATCCATCCACCATCAAAAAAACCCCTGACATCCTCCTTCAGGAGTCTTATATCCAGTGGTAAACAAGGAGTGGAACAACAGTTCTCAGGGAAAGATGTGACAATGTAACAAGAGAAACCTGCTCTCTTCTCTGAACTTAAACAACTTAGGAAAAGCAGCTGTGCTGCATTTTGCCTCTGGGCTGCTGCTGGGGCGGTGCCAAATGCAGCCTGTAGATCACTGAGCACAGCTGTGCTTATGTCAAGTTCTCATAGGCTTCTCATTATCCACTCCCCACAGGAGACTAATTACCCAAGGACCACTTTTGAGGGGAGGCATGAGTAGAACTTGGTTCTCTGACCAGTGCTTTCACTTTCCCTGATAACTTGTCACCTACCTTTCCCACGGTACCACTGCCATCACACGCACACTCTGTACAAGGCAATCTTCCTTCTCCCTGGGGCTTCTCAAGGTCTTTCTTTTTGTGTTTTATTAGTATCTGGAATCTACTGCCTTGCTTTTTTGTGGTTAAAGCTACTTTACCATCTTACCAGGAACCAGAACTCTCTATCACCTTACCTATTCTGGCTCACATACTCCCAAATTGACAACCACAGCAGAAACTCTCTCCAAATGCTTTCATATGTGTACCATGGTTGTGACCAATACACAACTTATCTCCTCTCTTCTCTCTCTCTCTCTCTCTCTCCCTATCTCTTTCTCTCATTATATGAAATAGATAGGTTCTAGATGTTTCTCTCACTTTCAGTACTCATCTGTCCTATGTTCAAAGAAAGAGAAGGCATAAACTTTTGGAATAATCTGAAATATTTCATACTCTGATGTAACAGGAAAAGATCTGTTTATGCTTGACACATTCTCCAAAGGACAGTAAAGTATACTGTAAGAGAACTGTAAAATACCAAAAAATGTTATGCTATATGAACCTATCAGTTATCATTTCAATTTGACACAAACATTGGTGTGATTAATACTGAAGGTAGAAATAAGTACGGTTTTACAGTAAGAATAGATAGTTTTTCTCTTTGCTGTGGTGCTTGCAAGAATATATTATTCTATCAATAAACTATTTCTGTGTTATGCACAATTAGTAGCTATAGTGATTACCTGAGGCTTTAATAAAGATGGAAGTAGATTTTGTTAATGGTTCTGGTCTCTCACTTTCATAATGTTATAATCCAGACAGCAGCCTGGAAAAGATTTGCTCAAAACTGCACAAACAAAATGGCTGTTTTTGAAGTAAGTGAGACCTTATAAACAGTGTTTGGGAATTTGGGATCCTTTAATAGCAACAGTAACAGCTTCTTGGTCCTAAATATAACTACATCCTTATATATATTGTACAAAGTTTTTATAGTACCCAAAAGGCAATTCTTGGCAGCACTATTGGGACTGCTCTTCAACTACATGATCCCCACATAAAGGAAGCCCATTCTCTCTTCCATATCTAAACTAGTTCACAGATAGAAGAACACCCTCTTACTTATGGTCCAAGGAGAACATTTGCCACAGTACCCCTGCGAAACTCATTTTATCATCAAGACTACTTCTACAGACCTTGAAAAAATGCCAATTGCAATACTGTATTTGAAAAATTAGCCAAACTCTGATTCTGTTACTTCCAGGTGACCCACCTTTTTGACAATGGAGCTACTGTCTTCTTTGCTGTTTTCATGGCAGTCTGGGGTAAGTGTTCTATGACCACAAAATCTGAGTTCCCTTCATTATTCTCTATATGTTCCTTTAGAAATTTCACATTGGATGTGAAAGGAAGAAGCCTGAGGAAATTCAGTTAGCTTTTCTATTAGTGACAAGCTGGTCACTAATTCATTTAGTTTGTTTTAAATTGATGTTGTGGAAGAGAAATATGCCTGATGCTTTTCTCTTAAACTTTCAACAACTGCATCAGTGAGTCAAATTCACCTTCTGTTGGAGACAAAAAATAAGGCTTCTAGGACACTAAAAGTTGTGGGGAGAGTTGCATTCCCATCCTAATACAGATACTTCTTTTGGAAGTACTCACCTCTGGCTTTCCTCCAGATTATAGATGAGATGATCCCATATACAAGAACCATTTATGGGGCTGAATTGAGGCATTTGGTACCAGTCAATCTACTGGCACCATCACACCACGTGTGATGGAAACATTCAAATCTTTGGAAACAGTAGGATTTGGTTGAAATCTCAACTCCTCCACTTCCAAGACTGTATAGTTTGGGGCAAGTTACTTAACCCATTTATAGTAAGGTGGATTTAATAATAGTCACATAGTCAAATAATTATGAAGTTTTAATCTAATGGTATGGAAATATCTGTACAAATTCATGGTAAACAGTTAATGACAGCTCCTTCCAAGGAAGAGAATTCATGGAAAAGTCAGCAAAGAGTGGTGAAAGATAAACTTTTTTGCTCTATATGTTCCATTTGTTTTGAATTTTTATACAATGATTATGCATTTATCCTACAACTTGAAATTCCAAAATCTGAATGTTGATGTTACAAACCCCTACTAACTTTAAGCATAGGTTCACATTTTTCCTTATGTCCAAAGTGAGTATAAGAAACTTCCCTTCTCTCAGGGCCCAGCTGAAATGTCATCCGCTCTAGTCAGAAGATGTCTTCCTCCTTTGAACTTCCAGAACATTTGGTTTATGTCATACTTAGGGCACTTATAATAATTTGCATACATAATTTATCTCCTCTAGTAGGTCATGGTCATTGAACACCTCATGCATATCTTTTGTATTTGTTGAACAAATGGATGTATGGAAAGGTGGATGGCAAGAAGAAAAAATAGAAGGGAAAAGAGAAGGAAATTGTCAAAAATATTTACTTTTAATACAATGGGTGCACTTACATGGTCTTTTTTGTTAAGTAGAAATATAAAATCATGTTCTTTTGAGGAGGTTTATTGTATGTATATATGTCTTCCCTACCTCGAGATCATCAAAAGAAACTTGTCCTACTCGCCACAGCTCTGTTGAAAGGACAAGTTTTGAACCCTGTGATTTCAGACCCTTTTAGCCAAGTAGGCATTTGACCCAAGAGCAGTCAAACCACAGTTTAATGAGTGACCTGGGGGACAGCCTGAAGTTCTACCCATACAGGGACCAGTTGGGCCAGCCAGACCCTTATTCTCAAGAATATGAACTGGGAAGTACAGAGAGAGGTAGGAAGTTTGCAGAAAATAGGGACTAGGAGGAATTAGGAGGAATCTGAAGTTATGAGAATCAGAATCTAAAAATAGGAAGAAACAAATAACTAGTAGAAAAGATACAGAATAGACAGTACAGAAGTCAGTTGGTAGCCAACTGGTAGAAAAAGCAAACAATCCCCCAAACAGAAAGAGCAAAGAGAAAGTTTCACCGAGTCATGTTATTAGTGGAGTTTTTGGTTGAAGATCTAGCGTCTCTTGTGGCTGAGGTCTCTCAAGCTGAGTTCCACATCCTATCTGTGAACAGGCCTGGTCTTTATACCTATAGGGGAGGATTCCTGCCTCTCTTAGTGGACTTTGTGAAAACTGTGCCATTCTTAATGCATCTATAGCCCTAACAAAAAGAAAAAGGGAAGCTAACTACAGCAGAGTTTTGGCTATAGAACTGAGCTCTCAGATCACGAAGACATTTTATCAGTAACCATGATAAGGAAGTATAAGCCATCCAGAGCTTAAGCTTTGCCACATTACAAATGAGCAGACGTCAAACAATGTATTTATTTCTTAAATCAGTGATTACTTTTTTCAGGTCATGGTACACATAGAAAATGAAAATATTTGTGCAGCTTACTGATAGACATGAAAGAGTTTGCTCATGACCAGGAATAGGGCTGCCCTGAGCACCCTAGCGCAGCAGCTCCAAGGGCTGAAGGGGTTTTATTATTCCTAGCTGAACCATCTGCTAGCTCTTCTTTGGCCTACTAATCTACTGTGTAATAAGTTATGCTTCTGTATCCTGGTATTATTCCAGAATAATTGAGGCACAAAACTGCCTTACCCACTTCAGTATTTCTTCAGTTTTAGATATACTTTGACTGAGATAAGTTTCATCCATGCACAGTTTACCTCAGAGACAGTATAAAAGCAAAATGTTAGTATAATGATATTTGGATATAAAGCAGAGATTGCCATCTCTCTCCCAATACCACCATTATTGAAGGGATTGGATCCTTCTTTTCAAGTTGGAATGCCCTATGCTGTGAATGACAAAATAGGCTTTACTTCATCCCTTTGCCAACCTCGGTTGGTTGGTGGCGGCTGTCTGGAGCAGCATGGAGCTGAGAAACTTCTGAGCTTGCAAGTAGGCAGACTGAGAATTTGATAGCTCTGTGCTTTAGAGTATGCAGTAAGATTCTGATAGATGTTCTGTAATAAACGTTGGGCACAAGGGAACATTTTAGGGCCACTCCAGGCAAAGAAGCCTGGAATAATTCACCCTCTGAATTGCTTTGCCTTGGCTGACAACTTATTGCTTAAATCCTCTACTATTCCCAGAAATGTACTAGTGTGAGAAAAAGAATGATTTGCCCCAGGTGTTTCTTTGCAGAAAGGGGTATACCTTTTACAGAAATCTAAAATAGCCAGTGATAATAACAGTATACTAGGAGCATATATTTACTGAGCACTTACTACGTGCTAAGCACTGTCCTAAACATTGTATATGTACCATCGCATTTAATCACTGCAGGGATTTGATCTCTGCCTCGAGGGATAGATGAGGAAACGGAGGCAGAAGCTAGAAAGCAGCAAAGCCAAAAGTTAAAATGAGCAGACAGCTTCTGTGCTGTGCTACTAAGATTGGGTACTGTTTGCAACCATTTTCTTCTGCACTGGATAGCGCAACGTTCAGATAAGAGACTGTGATGTTCGTCCTGAGTCCCATTTTTGCTGCTGTGAGATGGTGATGTTCTCTAAAAGCATGTCAGTTCTGAGGGAGCTCAGTTTAATGGTCTCAGGATCATCTCTTAGGATTGACAAGTTGCAGCATTTAAGAAAACAAATGCTCTCTGTTCCCAGGAAATTGCTAGATACCGAGGTGATGAGAGCAGCTGTAAGTGGTTTTAAGTTCTCCAAAGGGACCAGGTTGATGTGCTGTTTTGTTGTCTTTGCTTTGTGTGTCACCAGCAAAACAACAACACTCTTTTTGGAACCAGTCTGAGGGCCTGTGTGTTGGTTTTGTTCATGTTCACACATGTGCGCTAACAGGGTTTCCTGAGGATCCTTGAGTTCTGTAAACCTAGGGCTCTCTGGACCTCATCTACAGTGTGGCTCTTCCCTCAGTATTCGTTTTTGTTCAGAAGGATTCAGAGGACAGAATCATTATGAATTAAATTTCTCTCCCTAAGGGGAGGAAAATGAGTCATTAGGGAACTAGATGTTGGCAGAGGCCTGTCAGAAAGCAGGTGATAGCCCTCTGTTCTTTGTTTCTAGTGCCTCAGATTGCTTTACTTCCCCTCTCTTTTTTCATTTTCAGTGTTGCCAAAAATTAAATTACCCCAGTAAACAAACAAAGCGAGGTCCTCAGAGCTCTCCAATCAAAATGACAAGATAGTGATTATTTTAGTGCACATTCAAATATTTTGTATGCTTCTGTTAGTAATTGGCAAATTAATTATGTCTAATTTTCTTAAGTAATTTTATAATACTTGGCCTTTTGTGTCTGGAGATTTATGCTAACTTTATCTTTCATCTTACCTATATGTCCAACAAAAATGTGATTGTATATTCAAAAAAAAGAAAAGGTATGTGCTTACTAAAGGCCTCCCATGTGCAGGTGCATTCATAGGATACCTCACCCATTTCTTATAACCCATCACAAAGAAATTACCATTCCCATTTTATAGATGAGAATATTGAGGCTCAGATAGGTTATACAGCTTGTCCAAGATTATCCAATAGCCAATAAGTGGGAGAGTCTGAATTTTAAACCAGATCTTGTCTGTTTGATCCCAGAGTCATTCCAAAGTCTCCCAAGCCATGCTTGTTGATTAATATCTCAGCAGACAGCAAATTCATTTTCACTGGCCCCTGGGCACATGAAATTGATGTAGTCCTATTTTCAAAAATCCCATAGTTTATAAGAGAGAGTGATAATTAAAATACAGGTTAAATCCAATTTTTAATGGGGTAGTGAGTGTTCATGTAATCAATTTTCTAGGCAAAAGGAAAAGCAGAAAAAGTTCACACAAGAAGAGATAA